>NC_056461.1:28352052-28372710 GCF_018296145.1 Oncorhynchus tshawytscha | reverse complement strand
TGGTGAGAGTTTAGCATGTTTTGTTGTAGCCTCTGTTATTGGTAATGGTGAGAGGTTAGCATGTTTTGTTGTAGTCTCTGTTATTGGTAATGGTGAGAGGTTAGCATGTTTTGTTGTAGCCTCTGTTATTGGTAATGGTGAGAGGTTAGCATGTTTTGTTGTAGCCTCTGTTATTGGTAATGGTGAGAGGTTAGTATGTTTTGTTGTAGCCTCTGTTATTGGTAATGGTGAGAGGTTATCATGTTTTGTTGTAGCCTCTGTTATTGGTAATGGTGAGAGGTTAGCATGTTTTGTTGTAGCCTCTGTTATTGGTAATGGTGAGAGGTTAGCATGTTTTGTTGTAGCCTCTGTTATTGGTAATGGTGAGAGGTTAGTATGTTTTGTTGTAGCCTCTGTTATTGGTAATGGTGAGAGGTTAACATGTTTTGTTGTAGCCTCTGTTATTGGTAATGGTGAGAGGTTAGCATGTTTTGTTGTAGCCTCTGTTATTGGTAATGGTGAGAGGTTAACATGTTTGTTGTAGCCTCTGTTATTGGTAATGGTGAGAGTTTAGCATGTTTTGTTGTAGCCTCTGTTATTGGTAATGGTGAGAGGTTAACATGTTTTGTTGTAGCCTCTGTTATTGGTAATGGTGAGAGGTTAGCATGTTTTGTTGTAGCCTCTGTTATTGGTAATGGTGAGAGGTTAGCATGTTTTGTTGTAGTCTCGAGGTTAGCATGTTTTGTTGTAGTCTCTGTTATTGGTAATGGTGAGAGGTTAGCATGTTTTGTTGTAGCCTCTGTTATTGGTAATGGTGAGAGGTTAACATGTTTTGTTGTAGCCTCTGTTATTGGTAATGGTGAGAGGTTAGCATGTTTTGTTGAAACAGTTTGTCTTAAAATATTGTCAAATTAAAGGTGACATTATATACTGTCACCTCATATGAAACATTTAATCTGAAATCCAAAATGTTGGAGAATAGAGCCACATTTAAAATGTTAGTTTCACTGTCTAAATAGATATGGTGTGGACTGTATACTCAATACAATCTAAATCTGATACCTCACTGTCTAAATAGATATGGTGTGGACTGTATACTCAATACAATCTAAATCTGATACCTCACTGTCTAAATAGATATGGTGTGGACTGTATACTCAATACAATCTAAATCTGATACCTCACTGTCTGTCTTCTGACTGATACTGCTTTTTAAACTGGTCTGGTCAGTCTCCTCAAGTATTGTACTTTACATTTTCTATCCTCAGGTAATGATTTGATCATTTGTCATTTTTAATGATGATACATTAATTTACGAATAGATATGGAAGGTTTCAGGACACTGATATATCTGAATATGTTGAAAAAATATACTGCCACTATTTTCACCACCAAAGAATAGCAGTGTGATTTTAATATGATTTGACTCTTTGCAGGCTGTCAGGCTGTCTAGTCACAGAGGAAGGCTGTGCTTCTCTGGTCTCAACTTTGGAGTCAAACCCCTCACACCTGAGAGAGCTGGACCTGAGTAACAATGACCTGAAGGATTCAGGAGTGAAGCTGCTCTCTGCTGGACTGGGGAATCCCCACTGTAAACTGGAGACTCTGAGGTCAGTATTCCTGTAGTTGGTCAACAAGTGATAACTGTTCACCAGATCCACATGTGTTTACCAGACACACATAGTCTCCACCATATGTGTTTGGACAGTGAAGCTTAAAGTTTTAAATGTGGTGCTTTGCTCCAGCATTTTGGATTTGAGATATAATGTTTCATATTAGGAGACAGTACAGAATGTCACCTTTTATTTGAGGTTGATGTTGAGATGTTAGTATGTTTAGTTGTAGTCTCTGTTATTGGTAATGGTGAGAGGTTAGTATGTTTTGTTGTAGCCTCTGTTATTGGTAATGGTGACAGGTTAGTATGTTTTGTTGTAGCCTCTGTTATTGGTAATGGTGAGAGGTTAGTATGTTAGTATGAGGTTAGTATGTTTTGTTGTAGTCTCTGTTATTGGTAATGGTGAGAGGTTAACATGTTTTGTTGTAGTCTCTGTTATTGGTAATGGTGAGAGGTTAGCATGTTTTGTTGTAGTCTCTGTTATTGGTAATGGTGAGAGGTTAACATGTTTTGTTGTAGCCTCTGTTATTGGTAATGGTGAGAGCTTAGCATGTTTTGTTGTAGTCTCTGTTATTGGTAATGGTGAGAGGTTAGTATGTTTTGTTGTAGCCTCTGTTATTGGTAATGGTGAGAGTTTAATATGTTTTGTTGTAGTCTCTGTTATTGGTAATGGTGAGAGGTTAGCATGTTTTGTTTTAGTCTCTGTTATTGGTAATGGTGAGAGGTTAGCATGTTTTGTTGTAGCCTCTGTTATTGGTAATGGTGAGAGGTTAGCATGTTTTGTTGTAGCCTCTGTAACTTTCTCACTCATTATTATTCGTGATATTTCATGATTTTTCTTAATCATGGCATCATCAGGATTAATTTATTATTGTTTAGAAACATGTTATCTACTCTCTTAGACAGAAAAGTACTCCACTCATCATCCACCATTTTTTTATTGGGCAAAACACAACCAAAAACACAACCAAAACAAACTGCAAATGCAACCAACGAGTTTACGACAAAAAACTAAAATGTTGACTATTTTAATACACTATGAGTGAATTGTTCAGAATACTTAAGACTTCTTCAAATGGGGAGACTGGAAACATAAATTGTTTTCATTTTTAATAGTGAAACACATATGTCTTAAAATACCCTCAAATTAAAGGTGACATTATATACTGTTACGGTTTTCTTCCGTCGAAGGAGAGTCGGAATTATAAACTGTCACCTCAAATGAAACATTTGACCTCAAATCCAAAATGTTGGAGAATAGAGCCACATTTAAATGTCAGCTTCACTGTCAAAATAGATATGGTGTGGACTATATATTCAATACAATCTACATCTGATTCCTCACTGTCTAAATAGATATGGTGTGGACTGTATACTCAATACAATCTAAATCTGATTCCTCACTGTCTAAATAGATATGGTGTGGACTGTATACTCAATACAATCTAAGTCTGATACCTCACTGTCTAAATAGATATGGTGTGGACTGTATACTCAATACAATCTAAATCTGATCCCTCACTGTCTGTCTTCTGACTGATACTGCTTTTTAAACTGATCTGGTCAGTCTACTATAATATTTGTACTATACATGTTTCTATCTGCAGGCAATACTTTACTTTTTACAGGTTTCAGGACACTGATATATCTGAATATGTACAAAAATATACTGCCACTATTTTCACCACCAAAGAATATCAGTGTGATTTTAATATGATTTGACTCTTTGCAGGCTGTCAGGCTGTCTAGTCACAGAGGAAGGCTGTGCTTCTCTGGTCTCAGCTCTGAGGTCAAACCCCTCACACCTGAGAGAGCTGGACCTGAGCTACAATCACCCAGGAGACTCAGGAGTCAGACTGCTCTCTGCTGGACTGGAGGATCCACACTGCAGACTGGAGAAACTCAAGTATGTAGAGGGTTTATGTCAATGTTCATATCAGACATGTTTGACTTATCAGACTAGTTAAGACAAACATCCTGACCACCACATGGACAAAGTTATGTGTTACTGTCACACACAGGACACACACACACACACACTTAGACAGAATTATATGTAAAGTCTCCAGTGTTTGTGTGTGTGTGTGTGTCTCCAGTGTGTGTGTGTGTGTGTGTGTGTGTCTCCAGTGTGTGTGTGTGTGTTAGTGTCTCCAGTGTCTGTGTGTCTCCTGTGTGTGTGTGTGTGTGTTAGTGTCTCCAGTGTGTGTGTGTGTCACCAGTGTGTGTGTGTGTCTCCAGTGTGTGTGTGTGTGTGTGTGTGTGTGTGTGTGTGTGTGTGTGTGTGTGTGTGTGTGTCACCAGTGTGTGTGTGTGTGTCACCAGTGTGTGTGTGTGTTTGTGTGTCTCCAGTGTGTGTGTGTGTGTGTGTCTCCAGTGTGTGTGTGTGTGTGTGTTTCCTGTGTGTGTGTGTGTGTGTGTGTCACCAGTTTGTGTGTGTGTCTCCTGTGTGTGTGTGTGTGTCCATTGTGTGTGTGTCTCCAGTGTGTGTGAGTGTGTGTCCATTGTGTGTGTGTCTCCAGTGTGTGTGAGTGTGTGTTTGTGTCCAGTGTGTTTGTGTCCCCAGTGTGTGTGTGTGTGTGTGTGTGTGTCCAGTGTGTGTGTGTCCAGTGTGTCCTCTGTGTGTGTGTGTCTCCTGTGTGTGTGTGTCACCAGTGTGTGTGTGTGTGTGTCTCCTGTGTGTGTGTGTGTGTGTGTGTCACCAGTGTGTGTGTGTGTCTCCAGTGTGTGTGAGTGTGTGTCCATTGTGTGTGTGTCTCCAGTGAGTGTGTGTGTGTGTCCAGTGTGTTTGTGTGTGTGTGTGTGTCCAGTGTGTGTGTGTGTGTCCAGTGTGTCCTGTGTGTGTGTGTGTGTCCAGTGTGTCCTGTGTGTGTGTGTGTGTGTGTGTCCAGTGTGTCCTGTGTGTCCTGTGTGTGTGTGTGTGTGTCCAGTGTGTCCTGTGTGTCCTGTGTGTGTGTGTGTCCAGTGTGTCCTGTGTGTGTGTGTGTGTCCTGTGTGTGTGTGTCCTGTGTGTGTGTCCTGTGTGTCCTGTGTGTGTGTGTGTCCAGTGTGTCCTGTTTGTGTCCTGTGTGTGTGTGTGTCCAGTGTGTCCTGTGTGTGTGTGTGTGTGTGTGTCCAGTGTGTCCTGTGTGTGTGTGTGTGTGTGTGTGTGTGTGTGTGTGTGTGTGTGTGTGTGTGTGTGTGTCCAGTGTGTCCTGTGTGTGTGTGTGTGTGTGTGTGTCCAGTGTGTGTGTCCAGTGTGTCCAGTGTGTGTCCAGTGTGTGTGTGTGTCCTGTGTGTGTGCAGTGTGTCCAGTGTGTCCTGTGTGTGTGTGTCCTGTGTGTGTGTGTGTGTGTGTCCTGTGTGTGTGTGTTGTGTGTGTGTGTGTCCAGTGTGTGTGTGTGTGTGTGTGTGTGTGTGTGTCCAGTGTGTGTGTGTGTGTGTGTGTGTCCAGTGTGTGTGTGTGTGTGTGTGTGTGTGTGTGTGTGTGTGTGTGTGTGTGTGTGTGTGTGTGTGTGTGTGTGTGTGTGTGTGTGTGTGTGTGTGTGTGTGTGTGTGTGTGTGTGTGTGTGTGTGTGTGTGTGTGCAGGTGTATCCCTCAATGACTGTCTGTTCTTCTGCTTACCGCTACAGTGTGGAACATGGTGGAGAGAACAGAATGAAACCTGGGCTTAGAAAATGTGAGTGTTGACTGCTGTGAAGAATATGACTAAGAATAAGTCTTAATTCAAGTTAAGTCAAAGTCAAAGACCACCATCATTACTGACTTGGTCATATTAAATATCAGCTGTAGTTCTACAGAAGCAGAAATCAGGGACACCAACGTTTACAAAGAGTTGATTTGACTGTGTGTGTGTGTGTGTGTGTGTGTGTGTGTGTGTGTGTGTGTGTGTGTGTGTGTGTGTGTGTGTGTGTGTGTGTGTGGCGTGTCCGTGTGTGTGTTTTTGTGTGTGTGTGTGTGTGTGTGTGTGTGTGTGTGTGTGTTAATGGGAATAAGTGTGTTTTATATTACCATACAGTATAACATATGATCATTCAACAAGTCTCAAGTTACCTTAACTTCTCCTTTTGATACCTAGAAACATCTACATTAAATGAATTAGTGAAAAGTGAGTTAACATTCTAATGTGAATGATGATGATTTCTAATATTGTGTCTGGTTTCATCCATCAGATGTCTGTGATCTCACACTGGACCCAAACACAGTAAACAGACGCCTCTCTCTGTCTGAGGAGAACAGAAAGGTGACATGTAGGACAGAGAAGCAGCCGTATCCTGATCACCCAGAGAGATTTGAGGGCTGTGGACAGGTGCTGTGTAGAGAGGGTCTGACTGGGCGCTGTTACTGGGAGGTCGAGTGGAGTGGGGGGGCTGTTATTGGAGTGACATATAAAGGAATCAGCAGGAGAGGACGAGGGGGGGTGAATGACTGTTGTCTTGGATACAATGACAAGTCCTGGAGTCTGTTCTGCTCTGACAACAGTTACTCTGCCTGTCACAATAATAATCCCACTACCATAGACGTCCCCTCCTCCAGCTCCCACAGAGTAGGAGTGTATCTGGACTGGCCAGCTGGAACTCTGTCCTTCTATAGAGCCTCCTCTGACACACTGACCCACCTGTACACATTCACCTCCACATTCACTGAGCCCCTCTATCCAGGGTTTGGGGTTTGGTGGGATGACTCCTCAGTGTCCCTGAAATAATAACTTGACACACACACACACTGGACACACAAACACTCTGGACACACACACACTGGACAAATACACACACACACACACACAGAACAAACACACACACACTGGACACACACACACTCTGGACGACTCAGTGTCCCTCTGTCAGTGATACACACAGGACACACACACATTCACACTGGACAAACACACACACCTGATGGACACACACACACACTGGACTCAAAACCTGCTGGACACACACACACACACACACACACACACACACACACACACACACACACACACACACTGGATGATACCCCAGTCAGAGTGAGACTTAAACTACCTATTTTAATAATATGAGCTTCATCTCTTTGATCCTCAGATCAGTTCAGTGTATAAATAATATATATAAGTATAAATGAATACAATAAAATAGCAACTGAGATATAAAATATCACAGATCCCATAGTCGACATGACAAACCACAGGTTACAAAGTGCATTTTTACTTGAAAGAGGAGAAACCAGATCAATTCTCTCCCATCTCAAATACCCTGATGAACTCACAGAGGAGAGGTACCCTTCTAGATACAAGAACAGACATACGATGGTTCCACACTGGACACACACACACTGGACACACACACACTGGACACACAGTAACGATTTTGACTTGCAGTTATTATTTATAGGGGTGCCAGGTAGGTTGTGCCTACCAGAGAAAACATTGGTTTCTCCTTTTAGTTTGGGTGGGAATGAGTCCCATCTGGTCCGTCAAGTCTACACCAATACATAGGACTTATGTAAAAGTCAGGATGGAAATAAACTTTTCATAAACCCTTAAAACATTGGAAAGAACTTCAAAAACAACTATACTATTTTGCGTGGGTTGTATTAGAACCATCAATGATTACACACACACATATAATAATGAGTTCTGGTTCCTCCAGAAATGTCCTCGGGCCTAAAAAGAGTCCAGCCCGGTAAAGGAGTTCAGGGAACTCCCGTGACCTTAGTCACGCAATGTTTGTCCGTTCATTCAAGTGTAGCGTAAACCCAGTATTAATCATACAATCAATATAACAATTATTTTACCACAGAACTTTAAAGCGTATCAACTCTACTAAGTCCTCAACTACATCTAACTACATAAATCATCACCGTATACATCACATCAAAACAAATGAAATACCGTATACAAAAAGGTGGTAGTCAGTCGGTCAGTCAGACAATCCAATCCGCCAATAGATCTCCAGCGGAGAAAGGCCACGAAGAACGGAGAGGTGTAGTCCACGGACGCAAAGAGTGGATCCGATCCTGGGTAAACTCTCTTAGGCTACAAAACACACGTTTAACGGCAACAAAACAAACCGAATAGAGAAGCTTCGGCACTGAGGGTTGAACACGTCCTCATTCACGTCTCCATCACAACCCCACTTTTGCGCAGCTGATGCTGGCTATTTAATTGGGAATTAAAGGGAAAGCACCCTTTGGAAGGAGCTGCACTGAGACGGTTCAGAAAAATTCAGGGCCGTCACAACACACTGGACACACACACATGACACACACACACACTGGACACACACACACTCACTGGACAAACACACACACACACACACACACTGGACACACACACACTCACTGGACAAACACACACACAAACACACACACAGGACACATACTCACACAGGACACAAACACACACACAGGACACACACACACACTGGACAAACACTCAAACACACACACACACACTGGACACACACACACACTGGACAAACACACACACAGGACACATACTCAAACAGGACACACACACACACACAGGACACAAACACACACACAGGACACACACACACACTGGACACACACTCAAACACACACACACACACACGTCTTCCTATAATTGTGAGGACCTTGACCCAGGACTTATTACAATAACACCGTTAAAATACCAATGTGATCATTTGTACAATTATATACAATTATATATGGACATGCGCTCCATAGTTGTACAATTATATACAGTTATATATGGACATACGCTCCATAGTTGTACAATTATATACAGTTATATGTGGACATACGCTCCATAGTTGTACAATTATAAACAATTATATATATATGCTCCATAGTTGTACAAGGATATATTGTACTTTTCATAATAAAACATACTTGAAACAAGAAAAAGCCTGTTAATTGTGAAAACAATTTTGTTAATTGTAAAGGCTTCTGGGTGGAGGAGTCAGGCAGAGAGCAGGGTTCAAAATGTGGATCTTCTGGGTGGAGGAGTCAGGCAGAGAGCAGGGTTCAAAATGTGGATCTTCTGGGTGGAGGAGTCAGGCAGAGAGCAGGGTTCAACACGTGGATCTTCTGGGTGGAGGAGTCAGGCAGAGAGCAGGGTTCAACACGTGGATCTTCTGGGTGGAGGAGTCAGGGGCAGAGAGCAGGGTTCAAAATGTGGATCTTCTGGGTGGAGGAGTCAGGCAGAGAGCAGGGTTCAACACGTGGATCTTCTGGGTGGAGGAGTCAGGCAGAGAGCAGGGTTCAACACGTGGATCTTCTGGGTGGAGGAGTCAGGCAGAGAGCAGGGGTCAACACGTGGATCTTCTGGGTGGAGGAGTCAGGGGCAGAGAGCAGGGTTCAACACGTGGATCTTCTGGGTGGAGGAGTCAGGCAGAGAGCAGGGTTCAACACGTGGATCTTCTGGGTGGAGGAGTCAGGCAGAGAGCAGGGTTCAACACGTGGATCTTCTGGGTGGAGGAGTCAGGCAGAGAGCAGGGTTCAACACGTGGATCTTCTGGGTGGAGGAGTCAGGCGCAGAGAGCAGGGTTCAACACGTGGATCTTCTGGGTGGAGGAGTCAGGCGCAGAGAGCAGGGTTCAACACGTGGATCTTCTGGGTGGAGGAGTCAGGCGCAGAGAGCAGGGTTCAACACGTGGATCTTCTGGGTGGAGGAGTCAGGCGCAGAGAGCAGGGTTCAACACGTGGATCTTCTGGGTGGAGGAGTCAGGCAGAGAGCAGGGTTCAACACGTGGATCTTCTGGGTGGAGGAGTCAGGCAGAGAGCAGGGATCAGAACGTGGATCTTTATTCCAAGAACAGAGTAACGGCCAAACACAAGGGCGTAACCCAACAAACAGGATGGAACTGTCCAGAAAACCGGAATCCACAATAATCCACATGAACAGAAAAGCCAGCGGGCCTCCGGGGGTTAAACAGCCCAAAACCCAAACAACAAACAGGTGCAACTAAATGAAACAGAAAAGGGGATCAGCTAGTAGACGACCGCCGAGCGCCGCCCGAACAGGAAGAGGCACCATCTTCGGCTGGATTTGTGGCATTAATTGTGAAAACAGTTTGGTTATTGATTTTACGTTTCCTCTGTCAGGTTGATGTTAACCTGCGACTGGTTGAAACATGAAACAAATATGAAATGAAATATGAAACAATTAAATATGTGAAAATGAATTAAACAAATTGTACAATTTGTACAACAGAGTGTTGTAATGCAGGGTTACTATAGCAACATAGTGTTGTAATGCAGGGTCACTATAGCAACAGAGTTCTCTCTGCTCTCTTTCTGTTCTCATCCCTCAGATGTCTGTGATCTCACACTGGACCTAAACACAGTAAACAGACGCCTCTCTCTGTCTGAGGAGAACAGAAAGGTGACATGTAGGACAGAGGAGCAGCCGTATCCTGATCACCCAGAGAGATTTGAGGACTGTTCTGCTCTGACAACAGTTACTCTGCATGTCACAATAATAATCCCACTACCATAGACGTCCACCCCTCCAGCTCCCACAGAGTAGGAGTGTATCTGGACTGGCCAGCTGGAACTCTGTCCTTCTATAGAGCCTCCTCTGACACACTGACCCACCTGATCACGTTCACCTCCATATTCACTGAGCCCCTCTATCCAGGGTTTGGGTTTGGGATGATGGTGAATCAGTGTCCCTCTGTCAGTGACACACACATTGGACAAATCAAATCAAATCAAATGTATTTATATAGCCCTTCATATATCAGCTGATATCTCAAAGTGCTGTACAGAAACCCAGCCTAAAACCCCAAACAGCAAGCAATGCAGGTGTAGAAGCACGGTGCCTCGGAAAAACTCCCTAGAAAGGCCAAAACCTAGGAAGAAACCTAGAGAGGAACCAGGCTATGTGGGGTGGCCAGTCCTCTTCTGGCTGTGCCGGGTGGAGATTATAACAGAACATGGCCAAGATGTTCAAATGTTCATAAATGACCAGCATGGTCGAATAATAATAATAAGGCAGAACAGTTTAAACTGGAGCAGCAGCACAGTCAGGTGGACTGGGGACAGCAAGGAGTCATCATGTCAGGTAGTCCTGGGGCTCAGGTCCTCCGAGAGAGAGAAAGAAAGAGAGAATTAGAGAGAGCATATGTGGGGTATATGTGGACACAACAACTAAAGCTCTAAAGTAACTTTTTATTGACAGATGCCTCATTTAAATGTTCTGGATGTTGATGAAAGGAAATCCCATAAAGCCTACTGGCCAGGACTTTATTATGGCATCTTCTGATTGGGTGTCTCAGGTCAGGACTTTGTTATGGCATCTTCTGATTGGGTGTCTCAGGTCAGGACTTTGTTATGGCATCTTCTGATTGGGTGTCAGGTCAGGACTTTGTTATGACATCTTCTGATTGGGTGTCTCAGGTCAGGACTTTGTTATGACATCTTCTGATTGGGTGTCTCAGGTCAGGACTTTGTTATGACATCTTCTGATTGGGTGTCTCAGGTCAGGACTCTGTTATGGCATCTTCTGATTGGGTGTCTCAGGTCAGGACTTTGTTATGGCATCTTCTGATTGGGTGTCAGGTCAGGACTCTGTTATGGCATCTTCTGATTAGGTGTCTCAGGTCAGGACTTTGTTATGACATCTTCTGATTGGGTGTCTCAGGTCAGGACTTTGTTATGGCATCTTCTGATTGGGTGTCTCAGGTCAGGACTTTGTTATGGCATCTTCTGATTGGGTGTCTCAGGTCAGGACTTTGTTATGGCATCTTCTGATTGGGTGTCTCAGGTCAGGACTTTGTTATGACATCTTCTGATTGGGTGTCTCAGGTCAGGACTTTGTTATGACATCTTCTGATTGGGTGTCTCAGGTCAGGACTCTGTTATGGCATCTTCTGATTGGGTGTCTCAGGTCAGGACTTTGTTATGACATCTTCTGATTGGGTGTCTCAGGTCAGGACTTTGTTATGACATCTTCTGATTGGGTGTCTCAGGTCAGGACTCTGTTATGGCATCTTCTGATTGGGTGTCTCAGGTCAGGACTTTGTTATGACATCTTCTGATTGGGTGTCTCAGGTCAGGTCTGAGCCATGATCAGAATGTGTCTCTGTCTATTTCCAGCCCTGCCATTTCTACCTGTCCTGATCTAGTGTTTGACCCCTGACCTCCTCACACCGTCTCACTGTCCATGTCTGCTTTTAGCTCCCACCTCTAATTCACTGTGTTATAATGGACCTTATGCTTGTTATGTCACCTCTATAACCAGGTATCAAACATACTGACCTTTCTGACCCTGTCCCATGGTCCTACTTCACTGTGTTATAATGACCTTTCTGACCCTGTCCCATGGCCCTACTTCACTGTGTTATAATGACCTTTCTGACCCTGTCCCATGGTCCTACTTCACTGTGTTATAATGGACCTGATGTAACTGACCTTTCTGACCCTGTCCCATGGTCCTACTTCACTGTGTTATAATGACCTTTCTGACCCTGTCCCATGGTCCTACTTTCTAGAACTGAACATTTAAAGTCCTCTGGGTTTTGTTTACTGTCCATTTTACCTATGTATGATGTATTTGTTGTTTATTGGGGTTGTGGCGCAGAGCATCATGGGGGTTTGTATGTGTAGAGATGATCACTTTCCAGATAAATGGTTGAACTGATTCCTGTCTCCCGTCTCATCATTATTGAATTGTTATACAGACGTGGTTATGAAACCCACAAAACATAACAACAGATTGGTGATGAGTCTGAATCTACAGGAACTATTCTGTCTGGAAGAAGTTGTTTTTTACAACTGTTTAAAACGGTTATTTTCTGTGTTCCAGTCTAGGCTAATGTTAACACAGTGTGTTACTAGCAGAGGCAAGTGCATAGTGGAGCTAACAGAGAGAGTTAACATCATCATGGAGGGAAGTGGAGCTAACAGAGAGAGTTAACATCATCATGAAGGGAAGTGGAGCTAACAGAGAGAGTTAACATCATCATGGAGGGAAGTGGAGCTAACAGAGAGAGTTAACATCATCATGGAGGGAAGTGGAGCTAACAGAGAGAGTTAACATCATCATGGAGGGAAGTGGAGCTAACAGAGAGAGTTAACATCATCATGAAGGGAAGTGCATAGTGGAGCTAACAGAGAGAGTTAACATCATCATGGAGAGTTAACATCATCATGGAGGGAAGTGGAGCTAACAGAGAGAGTTAACATCATCATGGAGGGAAGTGGAGCTAACAGAGAGAGAGTTAACATCATCATGGAGGGAAGTGGAGCTAACAGAGAGAGTTAACATCATCATGGAGGGAAGTGGAGCTAACACAGAGAGTTAACATCATCATGGAGGGAAGTGGAGCTAACAGAGAGAGTTAACATCATCATGGAGGGAAGTGGAGCTAACAGAGAACATCATCATGGAGGGAAGTGGAGCTAACAGGAGAGTTAACATCATCATGGAGGGAAGGAGCTGAGAGAGTTAACATCATCATGAGCTAACAGAGAGAGTTAACATCATCATGGAGGGAAGTGGAGCTAACAGAGAGAGTTAACATCATCATGGAGGGAAGTGGAGCTAACAGAGAGAGTTAACATCATCATGGAGGGAAGTGGAGCTAACAGAGAGAGTTAACATCATCATGGAGGGAAGTGGAGCTAACAGAGAGAGTTAACATCATCATGGAGGGAAGTGGAGCTAACAGAGAGAGTTAACATCATCATGGAAAGTGGAGCTAACAGAGAGAGTTAACAGGCATCATGGAGGGAAGTGGAGCAACAGAGAGAGTTAACATCATCAAAAGTGGAGCCAAAGAACTTTGGAATTAAAAACTGCTAAATGAGGGAAGTGGAGCTAACAGTGAATGATTAACATCATCATGGAGGGAAGTGGACTGAGGAAAATATTGCTGTGGTTGAGGACAATCATGAGCCTATTGAGAAATGAAAAACATGGTGTGAATTGTTGGAAACATTGAACAGTTTGATGAAAGTATTGACCAGAGGACCTCATATACAGAACGGTTTGAATATTTTGTTATTGTAAGTTACATTGATGAGGACAACATTGTACTTATAGTTTTTTCATGTGTAATGGGGCCAAAGACATTTAATTTACTAGGCAGCCTGTTACATCCAGACAGAACAGGTAATAAGATGTATGGGGATGTTGTGAAGATACTTAAAGGACCTGTTTCACCAGAACCACTAGTTAATACTGAAATGACCTGTTTCACCAGAACCACTAGTTAATACTTAAAGGACCTGTTTCACCAGAACCACTAGTTAATGCTGAAATGACCTGTTTCACCAGAACCACTAGTTAATACTTAAAGGACATGTTTCACCAGAACCACTAGTTAATACTTAAAGGACCTGTTTCACCAGAACCACTAGTTAATACTGAAAGGACATGTTTCACCAGAACCACTAGTTAATACTTAAAGGACCTGTTTCACCAGAACCACTAGTTAATACTGAAAGGACATGTTTCACCAGAACCACTAGTTAATACTTAAAGGTTCAGATTGAGTTCATAAGTAACTTAGTGGGTTCCCAAAAAGGGACATTAGACTTCTACCTGCTGTTGTAAGGACATGGACTGTCCAGCCTGTTGTAAGGACATGGACTGTCCAGCCTGTTGTAAGGAGATGGACTGTCCAGCCTGTTGTAAGGACATGGACTGTCCAGCCTGTGGTATAAAGGGACATCAGACTTCTACCTGCTGTTGTAAGGACATGGACTGTCCATCCTGTTGTAAGGACATGGACTGTCCAGCCTGTTGTAAGGACATGGACTGTCCAGCCTGTTGTAAGGACATGGACTGTCCAGCCTGTTGTAAGGACATGGACTGTCCAGCCTGTTGTAAGGACATGGACTGTCCAGCCTGTTGTAAGGACATGGACTGTCCAGCCTGTTGTAAGGACATGGACTGTCCATCCTGTTGTAAGGACATGGACTGTCCAGCCTGTTGTAAGGACATGGACTGTCCAGCCTGTTGTAAGGACATGGACTGTCCAGCCTGTTGTAAGGACATGGACTGTCCAGCCTGTTGTAAGGACATGGACTGTCCAGCCTGTGGTATAAAGGGACATCAGACTTCTACCTGCTGTTGTAAGGACATGGTCCAGCCTGTGGTATAAAGGGACATTAGACTTCTACCTGCTGTTGTAAGGACATGGACTGTCCAGCCTGTTGTAAGGACATGGACTGTCCAGCCTGTTGTAAGGACATGGACTGTCCAGCCTGTTGTAAGGACATGGATTGTCCAGCCTGTTGTAAGGACATGGACTGTCTAGCCTGTAGTAAGGACATGGACTGTCCAGCCTGTTGTAAGGACATGGACTGTCCAGCCTGTGGTATAAAGGGACATCAGGCTTCTACATGCTGTTGTAAGGACATGGATGGTCCAGCCTGTTGTAAGGACATGGATGGTCCAGCCTGTTGTAAGGACATGGACTGTCCAGCCTGTTGTAAGGACATGGATGGTCCAGCCTGTTGTAAGGACATGGACTGTCCAGCCTGTTAAAAGGGACATGGACTGTCCAGCCTGCTGTTGTAAGGACATGGACTGTCCAGCCTGTTAAAAGGACATGGACTGTCCAGCCTGTTGTAAGGACATGGACTGTCCAGCCTGTTGTAAGGACATGGACTGTCCAGCCTGTTAAAAGGACATGGACTGTCCAGCCTGTTGTAAGGACATGGACTGTCCAGCCTGTGGTATAAAGGGACATCAGGCTTCTACATGCTGTGTAAGGACATGGATGGTCCAGCCTGTTGTAAGGACATGGATGGTCCAGCCTGTTGTAAGGACATGGATGGTCCAGCCTGTTGTAAGGACATGGATTGTCCAGCCTGTTGTAAGGACATGGATGGTCCAGCCTGTTGTAAGGACATGGATGGTCCAGCCATGTTGCCTGTTGTAAGGACATGGATGGTCCAGCCTGTTGTAAGGACATGGATGGTCCAGCCTGTTGTAAGGACATGGATTGTCCAGCCTGTTGTAAGGACATGGATAGTCCAGCCTGTTGTAAGGACATGGATTGTCCAGCCTGTTGTAAGGACATGGATGGTCCAGCCTGTTGTAAGGACATGGATTGTCCAGCCTGTTGTAAGGACATGGACTGTCCAGCCTGTTGTATAAAGGACATCAGCCTTCTACATGCTGTTGTAAGGACATGGACTGTCCAGCCTGTTGTAAGGGCATGGACTGTCCAGCCTGTTGTATAAAGGGACATCAGACTTCTACCTGCTGTTGTAAGGACATGGACTGTCCAGCCTGTTGTAAGGACATTTACTGTCCAGCCTGTTGTAAGGACATGGACTGTCCAGCCTGTTGTAAGGACATGGACTGTCCAGCCTGTTGTAAGGACATGGACTGTCCAGCCTGTTGTAAGGACATGGACTGTCCAGCCTGTTGTAAGGACATGGACTGTCCAGCCTGTTGTAAGGACATGGACTGTCCAGCCTGTTGTAAGGACATGGACTGTCCAGCCTGTTGTAAGGACATGGACTGTCCAGCCTGTTGTAAGGACATGGACTGTCCAGCCTGTTGTAAGGACATGGACTGTCCAGCCTGTTGTAAGGACATGGATGGTCCAGCCTGTTGTAAGGACATGGACTGTCCAGCCTGTTGTAAGGACATGGACTGTCCAGCCTGTTGTAAGGACATGGACTGTCCAGCCTGTTGTAAGGACATGGACTGTCCAGCCTGTTGTAAGGACATGGACTGTCCAGCCTGTTGTAAGGACATGGACTGGACTCCAGCCTGTTGTAAGGACATGGACTGTCCATCCTGTTGTAAGGACATGGACTGTCCAGCCTGTTGTAAGGACATGGACTGTCCAGCCTGTGGTATAAAGGGACATCAGACTTCTACCTGCTGTTGTAAGGACATGGTCCAGCCTGTGGTATAAAGGGACATCAGACTTCTACATGCTGTTGTAAGGACATGGATGGTCCAGCCTGTTGTAAGGACATGGATTGTCCGGCCTGTTGTAAGGACATGGACTGTCCAGCCTGTTGTAAGGACATGGATGGTCCAGCCTGTTGTAAGGACATGGATGGTCCAGCCTGTTGTAAGGATATGGATGGTCCAGCATGTTGTAAGGACATGGATGGTCCAGCCTGTTGTAAGGACATGGATGGTCCAGCCTGTTGTAAGGACATGGATTGTCCAGCCTGTTGTAAGGACATGGATGGTCCAGCCTGTTGTAAGGACATGGATGGTCCAGCCTGTTGTAAGGACATGGATGGTCCAGCCTGTTGTAAGGACATGGATGGTCCAGCCTGTTGTAAGGACATGGATTGTCCAGCCTGTTGTAAGGACATGGATAGTCCAGCCTGTTGTAAGGACATGGATTGTCCAGCCTGTTGTAAGGACATGGATGGTCCAGCCTGTTGTAAGGACATGGATTGTCCAGCCTGTTGTAAGGACATGGATGGTCCAGCCTGTTGTAAGGACATGAACTGTCCAGCCTGTTGTAAGGACATGTACTGTCCAGCCTGTTGTATAAAGGGACATCAGCCTTCTACATGCTGTTGTAAGGACATGGACTGTCCAGCCTGTTGTAAGGACATGGATGGTCCAGCCTGTTGTAAGGACATGGACTGTCCAGCCTGTTGTAAGGACATGGACTGTCCAGCCTGTTGTATAAAGGACATCAGACTTCTACCTGCTGTTGTAAGGACATGGACTGTCCAGCCTGTTGTAAGGACATTTACTGTCCAGCCTGTTGTAAGGACATGGACTGTCCAGCCTGTGGTATAAAGGGACATCAGACTTCTACATGCTGTTGTAAGGACATGGACTGTCCAGCCTGTTGTAAGGACATGGACTGTCCAGGCTGTTGTAAGGACATGGACTGTCCAGCCTGTGGTATAAAGGGACATCAGACTTCTACCTGCTGTTGTAAGGACATGGACTGTCCAGCCTGTTGTAAGGACATGGACTGTCCAGCCTGTTGTAAGGACATGGACTGTCCAGCCTGTTGTAAGGACATGGACTGTCCAGCCTGTGGTATAAAGGGACATCAGACTTCTACCTGCTGTTGTAAGGACATGGACTGTCCAGCCTGTTGTAAGGACATGGACTGTCCAGCCTGTTGTAAGGACATGGACTGTCCAGCCTGTTGTAAGGACATGGACTGTCCAGCCTGTGGTATAAAGGGACATCAGACTTCTACATGCTGTTGTAAGGACATGGATGGTCCAGCCTGTTGTAAGGACATGGACTGTCCAGCCTGTTGTAAGGACATGGATGGTCCAGCCTGTTGTAAGGACATGGACTGTCCAGCCTGTTGTATAAAGGGACATCAGCCTCCAGAAACATAAAGAGCTCAGAGAACAGACAGTATCCTAGCAGTTCTGATGCACTAGGCTATATATGCTGCCCTTGTGTTATGTAAAGTATGGCAGAGAGCAACCTGCGCTGCAGATAAAGATTTCGAATGGATTGATAGACTACAATAATGACATGTATCATGTTGGAGCATTTGAGTAGAACTTGAGCTTATTCAGTAGCACTTGGAAACTAAACATGGTCTTCATCTATTCCCATCAGAAAGGTTGCAACCAGTACCTAGCTGTCACAGTAGGCAGCTAACTGCCTATAGCAGCAAACTGAGTTGTTACGAACAATAAGACACTTGGAATCACACAATTGTTTCAATTACAATTAAAATAACACATTTAACACATCATTTAATATTCCTGTAGAACTGTAAGAGAGAATATATTTAATATTCCTGTAGAACTGTAAGAGAGAATATATTTAACACATCATTTAATATTCCTGTAGAACTGTAAGAGAGAATATATTTAATATTCCTGTAGAACTGTAAGAGAGAATATATTTAACACATCATTTAATATTCCTGTAGAACTGTAAGAGAGAATATAGTCAACGGCTGCTGTCAAAAGGTGATGGACGAGTTATTCCTGTGTCCTGTGTTCATGCCCTTTTAAGGACATCCTGTCCGGATATCCTCATGCTATTTAGGTGGGTTTATGCCCTTTTAAGGACATCCTGTCCGGATATCCTCATGTTATTTAGGGTAGGTTTATGCCCTTTTAAGGACATCCTGTCCGGATATCCTCATACTATTTAGGTAGGTTTATGCCCTTTTAAGGACATCCTGTCCGGATATCCTCATGTTATTTAGGGTAGGTTCATGCCCTTTTAAGGACATCCTGTCCGGATATCCTCATGTTATTTAGGTAGGTTTATGCCCTTTTAAGGACCTCCTGTCCAGATATCCTCATGCTATTTAGGGTGTGCTTATGTAACTTGATAGTGCAGCTGTTTCTTCAAAGTAAAGCAAATGTTTGTAACAAAAAGTAATGATGATTGATGTGTGGGGATCTTGTTGAACTGAAAGAAAATGTGTTTGAACTGATGGAGCTGCTGTGTAGTGACCTTGTGACCCCTGTGGGAGAAAATCATATACATGATTATAGTAATACAAGAGAAAGATACACATATGGGTTAATTTCCTGTTCTGGTAAAATGCATTGTCTATTGTATAGGACAGAAAGCTGAGAAAGACCATGGGAGTATGGAACAGCTGGGAACACTAAAGTAATGCAGACACATAGACGCTTAGAATGGCTGGACATACAAAGGTCAGAGGGATATACGAAGGAGGGGGTCAGCCAAATGACCAACTGATGGATTATAGACATGACTCACATATCCTTAGGACATGAAGACGCTGCAGGAATGACAGGGGAGACCCACAGTCTGCTGACCCTAGATAAAACACAAACAGGAGAACGCATTAAGCTGAGTGAAGGGACAAAGCAAGGGTCTTGTCACCATTAGGATCTAATGGAAAGCAGATGTGGGCATTATTGGGCTGAACAAGCAGAATGCACGGATTGGGATGTAACTTAATTTGCATATGGGAGGGACTTATATGGAAGGTGTATAACTCAGAGCGAGGGCTCTGAAAAAGTGTGTGTGTTCTGCGGACCGCTCCGGCTTATGATACTGTTGTATTAAAAGTCTATATTGATTTTCACAAAGTTCTTGGTTGTGTCATATTTGAACCGATTTTCCACTACAGATTTGGCGAGCGTTGCCAGGAGAATTAGGGACTGGAGACGTTCTTGGCTGGCAGCGGGATCTTTGGACGATCTGGGCAAACAAGGGTGGCCACCCAGCTAAGGTGAGAAAACAGTGAAATGTTTGCGTAGATCGCTTCAGAGATCCTGCCTCAGCAAGAGGAGCGTCAAGTAGGTCTCTCTCTCTCAAATTTCCTAAAACTATAGAAACGAAATAACTTTTTGAAATTCAATGAATTTGCATGCATGTGTGTAAGCTTGGGAATTGTATAATGAATGTGCGTGTTTGGTGAATAAATAAGCAGGGGCTGTGAACTTCGCTGGTGTCGGGTGCGTGATTCGGACGGCCCCCTCGTTGAGTCATTCGCAGGGGACTGTTGTGTGAGCTGACTGGTGCGAGTGTTTAGCGCTCTCTGGCTGAGTGGTTGGAATCAGGCACAGGGCTACAGCCGTCTGCTTATATGTTTAGAAAATAAATAAGTAGTAAGATAGATAAAATATTCATGGCTACCGCTTCAAGGAAAAGGTCTGTACGGATGAGTATTTAGAAAATAAATACACATGGCTACCGCTTTGAAATGAAGGACTGTACGGGTGAATATTTAAAACACAGAAAGAACGCTGGCCTGATTGTGCGACGTTCAACTGAAAAAGGAAATCCTGCGAATACAAAACGCTCCGTCTAGCTAAACGGGGTTTATAAATCAGTAGGTCGCGCCACGATATTGCTTTAACGTAGAATAAAGATCAATACGGGGTGGATGAATAGGATATGAAGACAAGCTGATCCGATTAGACAGTAGTCTCGTCATGTCGTAAAAATCCTATAGGATAATACCAGTTTATGTTGAGGAAGTGTATTAAGCTAGGGGATAAACTATAGGTCGTTTTTAGGTAAAAACGAAGGGTATGCGTGAAAAATCCTATAGGATAATACCAGCTTATGTTGAGGAAGTGAATTAAGTTAGGTAATAAACTGTTTTGTTTTTAGGAAAAAACAAAGAGGATTGAATGAATGCGGTAATATAATTCTTTGTGATGAATGAGCAGATTAGACAGAAGAGGAAGAACAGGCTGTGTGTCTGTG
>NC_056461.1:28344590-28351952 GCF_018296145.1 Oncorhynchus tshawytscha | reverse complement strand
AATCAAATTTTATTTGTCACATACACATGGTTAGCAGATGTTAATGCGAGTGTAGCGAAATGCTTGTGCTTCTAGTTCCGACAATGCAGTAATAACGAGCAAGTAATCTAACTAACAATTCCAAAAAAAACTACTGTCATACACAGTGTAAGGGGATAAAGAATATGTACATAAGGATATATGAATGAGTGATGGTACAGAGCAGCATAGGCAAGATACAGTAGATGATATCGAGTACAGTATATACATATGAGATAAGTATGTAAACCAAGTGGCATAGTTAAAGTGGCTAGTGATACATGTATTACATAAGGATGCAGTCAATGATATAGAGTACAGTATCAACGTATGCATATGAGATGAACAATGTAGGGTAAGTAACATTATATAAGGTAGCATTGTTAAAGTGGCTAGTGATATATTTACATCATTTCCCATCACACCTATGATTAAAGTGGCTGAGTAGAGTCAGTGTCATTGACAGTGTGTTGGCAGTAGCCACTCAATGTTAGTGGCTGTTTAACAGTCTGATGGCCTTGAGATAGAAGCTGTTTTTCAGTCTCGTCCCAGCTTTGATGCACCTGTACTGACCTCGCCTTCTGGATGGAGCGGGGTGAACAGGCAGTGGCTCGGGTGGTTGATGTCCTTGATGATCTTTATGGCCTTCCCAGCATCGGGTGGTGTAGGGTGTCCTGAGGGCAGGTAGTTTGCCCCCGGTGAGCAAGCAGCAGACCTCACTACCCTGAGAGCCTTACGGCTGAGGGCGGTGCAGTTGCCATACCCAGGCGGTGATACAGCCCGCCAGGATGCTCGGGATTGTGCATCTGTAGAAGTTTGTGAGTGCTTTTGGTGACAAGCCGAATTTCAGCCTCCTGAGGTTGAAGAGGCGCTGCTGCGCCTTCCTCACGATGCTGTCTGTGTGAGTGGACAAATTCAGCTTGTCTGTGATGTATGCCGAGGAACTTAAAACTTGCTACCCTCTCCACTACTGTTCCATCGATGTGATGGGGGGTGTTCCTCTGCTGTTTCCCTGGAAGTCCACAATCATCTCCTTAGTTTTGTTGACGTTGAGTGTGAGGTTATTTTCCTGACACCACACTCCGAGGCCCTCACCCCTCCCTGTAGGCCGTCTCTGCCGTTGTTGGTAATCGCCTACCACTGTTCAGCGTCCGCAAACTTCTGATGATTGAGTTGAGGCGTGCATGGCCACGCAGCTGTGGGTGAACAGGGAGTACAGAGAGGCTCAGAACGCACCCTTGTGGGGCCCCAGTGTTGAGGATCAGCGGGGAGGAGATGTTGTTGCCTACCCTCACCACCTGGGGCGGCCGTCAGGAAGTCCAGCACCCAGTTGCAGGGCGGGGTCGAGACCCAGGGTCTCGAGCTTGATGACGAGCTTGAGGGTACTATGGTGTTGAATGCCGAGCTGTAGTCGATGAACAGCATTCTCACATAGGTATTCCTCTTGTCCAGATGGGTTAGGGCAGTGTGCAGTGTGGTTGAGATTGCATCGCCTGTGGACCTATTTGGCGTAAGCAAATTGGAGGGGTCAAGGGTGTCAGGTAGGGTGGAGGTGATATGGTCCTTGACTAGTCTCAGCACTTCATGATGACGGATGTGAGTGCTACTGGGCGTAGTCGCTAGCCTGCTACCTTAGCCTTGGGAACAGAACAATGGTGGCCCTTGAAGCATGTGGGAACAGCAGACTGGTATAGGGATTGATTGAATATGTCCGTAAACACACCGGCCAGCTGGTCTGCGCATGCCTGAGGGCGGCTGGGGATGCCGTCAGCCTGCAGCCTTGCGAGGTTAACACGTTTAAATGTCTTACTCACTTCGGCTGCAAGTGAAGGAGAGACCGCATGCTTTCCGTTGCAGGCCGTGTCAGTGGCACTGTATTGTCCTCTCAAAGCGGCAAAGTTATTTAGTCTGCCTGGGAGCAAGACATCCTGGTCCGTGACTGGGCTGGGTTTCTTCCTGTAGTCCGTGATTGACTGTAGACCCTGCCACATACCTCTTGTGTCTGAGCCGTTGAATTGAGATTCTACTTTGTCTCTGTACTGGCGCTAGCTTGTTTGATAGCCTTGCGGAGGGAATAGCTGCACTGTTTGTATCTGTCATGTTACCAGACACCTTGCCCTGATTAAAAGCAGTGGTTCGTGCCTTCAGTTTCACATGAATGCTGCCATCAATCCACGGTTTCTGGTTAGGGAATGTTTTAATCGTTGCTATGGGGAACGACATCTTCAAACGCACGTTCTAATGAACTCGCACACCGTATCAGCGTGATTCGTCAATGTTGTTGTCTGACGCAATACGAAACATCTCCCAGTCCACGTGATGGAAGCAGTCTTGGAGTGTGGAGTCAGCTTGGTCGACCAGCGTTGGACAAACCTCAGCGTGAGCTTCTTGTTTTAGTTTCTGTCTGTAGGCAGGGATCAACAAAATGGGAGTCGTGGTCAGCTTTTCCGAAAGGGGGCGGGGGCAGGCCTTATATGCACGCGGAAGTTAGAGTAACAATGATCCAGGGTCTTTCCACCCTGGTTGCGCAACGATATGCTGATAAAATTTAGGAGTCTTGTTTTCAGATTAGCCTTGTTAAAATCCCCAGCTACAATGAATGCAGCCTCCGGATAAATCGCTTCCAGTTTGCAGAGAGTTAAATAAAGTTCGTTCAGAGCCATCGATGTGTCTGCTTGGGGGGGATATATACGGTCAGATTATAATCGAAGAGAATTCTCTTTGGTAGATAATGCGGTCTACATTTGATTGTGAGGAATTCTAAATCAGGTGAACAGAAGGATTTGAGTTCCTGTATGTTTCTTTCTATCACACCATGTCACGTTGGCCATAAGACATACGCCCTCGCCCCTCTTCTTACCAGAAAGATGATTTTTCTGTCGGCGCGATGCGTGGAGAAACCCGCTGGCTGCACCGCTTCGGATTGCGTCTCTCCAGTGAGCCATGTTTCCGTGAAGCAAAGAACGTTACAGTCTCTGATGTCCCTCTGGAATGCTACCCTTGCTCGGATTTCATCAACCTTGTTGTCAAGAGACTGGACATTGGCAAGAAGAATGCTAGGGAGTGGTGCACGATGTGCCCGTCTCCGAGTCTGACCAGAAGACCGCTTCGTTTCCCTCTCTTTTTCTGAGTCGTTTTTTTTTTTTTTTGGTCGCTTTGCATGTGATCCACTCAGTTACACTGGTTGTAAGCAGAACACAGGATCCGCATCGCGAAAACATATTCTTGGTCGTACTGATGGTGAGTTGACGCTGATCTTATATTCAGTAGTTCTTCTCGGCTGTATGTAAAGAAACCTAAGATGACCTGGGGTACTAGTGTAAGAAATAACACGTAAAAAACAAAAAACTGCATAGTTTCCAGGAACGCGGCGGGCGGCCATCTCTGTCGGCGCCGGAAGTTGCCAATACATGCTGGGCCGAGCATGCCCCGAGCTCATGAAGTGAGCGCCATTGGAGTGGGCTGGAAGGCCGACGCCAGAATCTCGCCCTGCGCTCCAGTCCAACTGGGCACGTGCTGCCCTTGCTCCACTCACATGCTCTGGTCAGTGGTCACTGGTAACCTTGGCTGTAATGATGGATGACAGGGATCAGCTTGTCATACCAAAGTAAATCACACTTCTCCATTGAGCGCGCTAAGGTTTTTCTGACACACAAATTAGTTAAACTCACACACACCCCCCACGTCATGCCATGCCATTGCCCATGTGGTGCCATACATGACACAATGTAATATAATTGCCATATGGGTCTATATTACATACTTGAAATACTGGCACAGCAGTACTAGCGTAGCACAGCATGTTTCTGCCATTTTGAATGGGGCTTTTAATAACCTGCCAGTAAGTTCCCCAAAGAACATATCAACAGGAAAACAACAGTTATGTTCAGTTTCACCCCTGCTAACCAATCTCTAACATTGCCTCAGCTACTCCATTGTGTGACATAATGGCTTGGGACTGTTCTAGGGACAGCTCTAGCTTTAAAGTGTCATGCCCTTGTAGGAGTAGACCTGGCTGACTTTTACCACTTAAATCGATTATATTATATAGTACAGGGGAAATTATACAAAATGCCCCTCTCCTCTTGCACTTAAGTACAATGATTTCTGTGGACACGTTCATGTTATATCATATTACTCTAGGCCTGCAGGCTGTGGGAAAAAGCCATCAAATTGTTCTGCTAATTCCTTCAGCAATTGAATAACTCTGATAACCCACTCTGGAATGCAGTAAACACATAAATAACGCTTACTGTTAACTGTTTTTAGCAGGATACACCTTTCTCTTTGTTATTCTGTTAGGTCAAATACTGTGCCATGTCTTGTGACCCATTGTGCTAACTGGTTCTATCTCTGCTGGCACCTGAACCAACCAGTTTCTCTGCTTTTCTCCCCAGACTCAGGATAGGTGTTGCTCTAGTTACAGTGCCTTGCAAAGTATTCATCCCCCTTTGCATTTTCCTATTTATATGCATTACAACCTGTGCTTTAAATTGATTTTTTTTTAAATTTCATGTAATGGACATACACAAAATAAGCCAAATTGCTGAAGTGGAATGAAAAAATGACTTTTTTCTAAAATAATCTAAAAAAAATAAAAAACTGAAAAGTGGTGGGTGCATATGTATTCACACCCTTTGCTATGAAGCCCCTAAATAAGATCTGGTGCAACCAATTACTTTCATAAGTCACATAATTAGTTAAAGTCCACCTGTGTGCAATCTAAGTGTGACATGATCTGTCAGATGATCTTAGTAGATATACACCTGTTCTGAAAGGCCCCACAGTCTGCAACACCACTAAGTAAGGGGCACCACCAAGCAAGTGGCACCATGAAGACCAAGGAGCTCTCCAAACAGGTCAGGGACAACGTGGAGAAGTACAGATCAGGATTGGGTTATAAAAAAATATCAGAAACTTTGAACATCCCACGGAGCACCATTAAATCCATTATAAAAAAATGGAAAGAATATGGCACCACAACAAACCTGCCAAGAGAGGGCCGCCCACCAAAACCCACGGACCAGGCATGGAGGGCATTAATCAGAGAGTCAACAAAGAGACCAAAGATACCCCTGAAGGAGCTGCAAAGCTCCACAGCAGAGATTGAGTATCTGTCCATAGGACCACTTTAAGCTGTACACTCCACAGAGCTGGGCTTTATGGAAGAGTGTGGGCATGTGGGAGACTCCCCAAGCATATGGAAGAAGTTACTCTGGTCAGATGAGACTAAAATTAAGCTTTTGGCCATCAAGGAAAATGCTATGTTTGGTGCAAACCCAACATCTCTCATCACCCTGAGAACACCATCCATCCACACAGTGAAGCATGGTGGTGGCAGCATTATACTGAGAGGATGTTTTTCATCGGCAGGGACTGGGAAACGGGTCAGAATTGAAGGAATGATGGATAGCGCTAAATACAGGAAATTCTTGAAGGAAACCTGTTTCAGTCTTCCAGAGATTTGAGACTGGGACGGAGGTTCACCTTCCAGCAGGCCAATGACCCTAAGCATACTGCTAAAGCAACATTCAAGTGGTTTAAGGGGAAACATTTATAAGTATTGAATGGCCTAGTCAAAGCCCAGACCTCAATCCAATTGAGAATCTGTAATATGACTTAAAGATTGCTGTACACCAGCAGAACCCATCCAACTTGAATGAGCTGAAGCAGTTTTGCCTTGAAGAATGGGCAAAAATCCCAGTGGCTAGATGTGCCAAGCTTATAGAGACATACCAAAGAGACTTGCAGCTGTAATTGCTGTAAAGGTGGCTCTACAAAGTATTGACTTTGGGGAGGGGTGAATAGTTATGCACGCTCAAGTTTTTCAGTTTTTTTTTTTCTTATTTCTTTCACAAAAATATATTTTGCATCTTTCAAAGCGGTAGACATGTTGTGTAAATCAAATGATACAAATCCCCCCAAAATCAATTTTTATATTCCAGGTTGTAAGGCAACAAAATAGGAAAAATGCCAAGCTCGGGAGGGGGAGAGAGGATTTCTAACTCAGTTGGACTGAACTGAATTGGGGTGGAGCTTTGTCCGTTCATAGTAACATTACAGTAAATAAGGATTCGATTATCATTGAGTCTTATGTAAATCTACGTCAATTAATTTATATTTCTCTAGTTCCTTTCTCTCTAATCTGTGTTGGCGCTCAGAACCAGTCCCTGTGTGTATGCCTGAGGACAATGGGCCCTCCCAGCACTCCTTACTGGGCGTAGAGCAGAGGGACTAACAGAGCATCTTTGTGTTCCATTCCTCACACATAACTGTAGTCATATGACAGACAGCAAGGAGATGGAGGAGGGGAAGGGTGGTGGTGGGGAGGGATGGAGGAAGAGAAGGGTGGTGGCAAGGAAGGATGGAGGAAGGGAAGGGTGGTGGCAGAGAGGAGGGACTGGACTAGAGGACCATCGGGGGTGTTGAAGAGTGTTTCAGGGGCGACATTATTTGTGTGTGTATGTGTGCTGTGACCATAGCTGCTGCTGGCTGTAGGTCAAGAACCTGGACAGCATGACCAAAGTGTCCCAGGGAAATAAATGAAGCCTACCTAGCTGGCGCATTTGGTTCCTTGGAAGTTGTGGGAACATACTTTTTGGTTTCCCATTGATTCTGGGAACGAAGCCACATGTTTCCTGACAGGTAAATCTGAATTTTTTTTTTTAAAGTTCTGAGAACGGAAATGAGTATGTACCCTGTTCTGTTATAACATTTTTGACATGCGTTTATCTGACAAGATTGTAGACCTACACAAGGTTGGAATGGGGCTACAATACCATCACCAAGCAGCTTGGTGAGAAGGTGACAACAGTTGGTGCGATATTTGCAAATGGAAAAAACAAAAAAGAACTGTCAATCTCCCTCGGCCTGGGGCTCCATGCAAGATCTCACCTGGTGGAGTTGCAATGATCATGAGAACGGTGAGGAATCAGCCAAGAACTACTCGGGAGGATCTTGTCAATGATCTCAAGGCAGCTGGGACCATAGTCACCAAGAAAAACAATTGGTAACACACTACGCCCGTGAAGGACTGAAATCCTGCAGCGCCCACAAGGTCCCCCTGCTCAAGAAAGCATATACACGCCCGTCTGAAGTTTGCCAATGAACATCTGAATGATTCAGAGGACAACTGGGTGAAAGTGTTGTGGTCAGATGAGACCAAATGGAGCTCTTTGGCATCGACTCAACTCGCCGTGTTTGGAGGAGAAGGATTGCTGCCTATGACCCCAAGAACACTATCCCCACCGTCAAACATGGAGGTGGAAACATTTATGCTTTGGGGGTGTTTTACCCCAAAGTCCCTCCCTAAACTTAATGATGGTGTTGGAGTCCTGTGTCACG
>NC_056461.1:28335464-28344490 GCF_018296145.1 Oncorhynchus tshawytscha | reverse complement strand
TATTCCAGACAGCCCACTAGGTGGGAGGGCCTGGGAGAACCCTGGCATTATTATATAAACAGGTGTTTCTATTCCAGACAGCCCACTAGGTGGGAGGGCCTGGGAGAACCCTGGCATTATTATATATACAGGTGTTTCTATTCCAGACAGCCCACTAGGTGGGAGGGCCTGGGAGAACCCTGGCATTATTATATAAACAGGTGTTTCTATTCCAGACAGCCCACTAGGTGGGAGGGCCTGGGAGAACCCTGGCATTATTATATATACAGGTGTTTCTATTCCAGACAGCCCACTAGGTGGGAGGGCCTGGGAGAACCCTGGCATTATTATATAAACAGGTGTTTCTATTCCAGACAGCCCACTAGGTGGGAGGGCCTGGGAGAACCCATTATTATATAAACAGGTGTTTCTATTCCAGACAGCCCACTAGGTGGGAGGGCCTGGGAGAACCCTGGCATTATTATATAAACAGGTGTTTCTATTCCAGACAGCCCACTAGGTGGGAGGGCCTGGGAGAACCCTGGCATTATTATATAAACAGGTGTTTCTATTCCAGACAGCCCACTAGGTGGGAGGGCCTGGGAGAACCCTGGCATTATTATATAAACAGGTGTTTCTATTCCAGACAGCCCACTAGGTGGGAGGGCCTGGGAGAACCCTGGCATTATTATATAAACAGGTGTTTCTATTCCAGACAGCCCACTAGGTGGGAGGGCCTGGGAGAACCCATTATTATATATACAGGTGTTTCTATTCCAGACAGCCCACTAGGTGGGAGGGCCTGGGAGAACCCTGGCATTATTATATATACAGGTGTTTCTATTCCAGACAGCCCACTAGGTGGGAGGGCCTGGGAGAACCCTGGCATTATTATATAAACAGGTGTTTCTATTCCAGACAGCCCACTAGGTGGGAGGGCCTGGGAGAACCCATTATTATATATACAGGTGTTTCTATTCCAGACAGCCCACTAGGTGGGAGGGCCTGGGAGAACCCTGGCATTATTATATATACAGGTGTTTCTATTCCAGACAGCCCACTAGGTGGGAGGGCCTGGGAGAACCCATTATTATATATACAGGTGTTTCTATTCCAGACAGCCCACTAGGTGGGAGGGCCTGGGAGAACCCTGGCATTATTATATAACAGGTGTTTCTATTCCAGACAGCCCACTAGGTGGGAGGGCCTGGGAGAACCCATTATTATATAAACAGGTGTTTCTATTCCAGACAGCCCACTAGGTGGGAGGGCCTGGGAGCCTGGGAACCCATTATTATATAAACAGGTGTTTCTATTCCAGACAGCCCACTAGGTGGGAGGGCCTGGGAGAACCCATTATTATATAAACAGGTGTTTCTATTCCAGACAGCCCACTAGGTGGGAGGGCCTGGGAGAACCCATTATTATATATACAGGTGTTTCTATTCCAGACAGCCCACTAGGTGGGAGGGCCTGGGAGAACCCTGGTGTTTCATTATTATATAAACAGGTGTTTCTATTCCAGACAGCCCACTAGGTGGGAGGGCCTGGGAGAACCCTGGCATTATTATATATACAGGTGTTTCTATTCCAGACAGCCCACTAGGTGGGAGGGCCTGGGAGAACCCTGGCATTATTATATAACAGGTGTTTCTATTCCAGACAGCCCACTAGGTGGGAGGGCCTGGGAGAACCCTGCCATTATTATATATACAGGTGTTTCTATTCCAGACAGCCCACTAGGTGGGAGGGCCTGGGAGAACCCTGGCATTATTATATAAACAGGTGTTTCTATTCCAGACAGCCCACTAGGTGGGAGGGCCTGGGAGAACCCTGGCATTATTATATATACAGGTGTTTCTATTCCAGACAGCCCACTAGGTGGGAGGGCCTGGGAGAACCCATTATTATATATACAGGTGTTTCTATTCCAGACAGCCCACTAGGTGGGAGGGCCTGGGAGAACCCATTATTATATATACAGGTGTTTCTATTCCAGACAGCCCACTAGGTGGGAGGGCCTGGGAGAACCCATTATTATATATACAGGTGTTTCTATTCCAGACAGCCCACTAGGTGGGAGGGCCTGGGAGAACCCTGCCATTATTATATATACAGGTGTTTCTATTCCAGACAGCCCACTAGGTGGGAGGGCCTGGGAGAACCCTGCCATTATTATATATACAGGTGTTTCTATTCCAGACAGCCCACTAGGTGGGAGGGCCTGGGAGAACCCATTATTATATATACAGGTGTTTCTATTCCAGACAGCCCACTAGGTGGGAGGGCCTGGGAGAACCCATTATTATATATACAGGTGTTTCTATTCCAGACAGCCCACTAGGTGGGAGGGCCTGGGAGAACCCATTATTATATATACAGGTTTTCTATTTATTATTTGGCTTTGTCCATCGAAGAGGAAAATGAAATATAATATATATTGTTATATATATATATGCTATATTCAAGTTGTCTATGTTCAGTTTGTCCATTCTATATTGTCTATGTTCAGTTTGTCCATTCTATATTGTCTATATTCAGTTTGTCCATTCTATATTGTCTATATTCAGTTTGTCCATTATATATTGTCTATGTTCAGTTTGTCCATTCTATATTGTCTATGTTCAGTTTGTCCATTCTATATTGTCTATATTCAGTTTGTCCATTATATATTGTCTATGTTCAGTTTGTCCATTCTATATTGTCTATGTTCAGTTTGTCCATTATATATTGTCTATGTTCAGTTTGTCCATTCTATATTGTCTATATTCAGTTTGTCCATTATATATTGTCTATATTTGTCCATTCTATATTGTCTATGTTCAGTTTGTCCATTATATATTGTATATGTTCAGTTTGTCCATTATATATTGTCTATATTCAGTTTGTCCATTATATATTGTCTATATTCAAGTTTGACAATTTGTTTGATGAAGCCTGGAATAAGAGAAAAAGGCCAACCTATAATTAAATTACATATTTAGTTCTAGTTGTACATCAAGTCCCTGTACGTATGGATTGTGAGTTGGCTTATACAGTTGAAGTCGGAAGTTTACATACACTTAGGTTGGAGTCAGTAAAACTAATTTTTCAACTACGCCACAAATTTTATGTTATCAATCTATAGTTTTGGCAAGTCGGTTAGGACATCTACTTTGTGCATTTTCCCAACAATTGTTAATGACAGATTATTTAACTTCTAATTTACTGTATCACAAATACTGTGGGCCAGAAGTGTACATACACTTAGTCCACTGTGCCTTTAAACAGCTTGGAAAATTCCAGAAAATTATGTCATGGATTTAGAAGCTTCTGATAGGCTAATTAACATAATTTGAGTCAATTGGAGGTGTACCTGTGGATGTATTTCAAGGCCTACCTTCAAAGTCAGCTAGTTGCTTGACATCATGGGAAAATCAAAAGGAATCAGCCAAGACCTCAGGAAAAAATGGTAAACCTCCACAAGTCTGGTTCATACTTGGGAGCAATTTCCAAACGCCTGAAGGTACCACGGCCATCTGTGCAAACAATAGTACGCAACACCATGGAACCACGCAGCCGCGAAGCCGTCATATTGCTCAGGAAGGAGACGCGTTCTGTCTCCTAGAGAGGAACGTACTTTGTTGTGAAAAGTGCAAATCAATCCTAGAACAACAGCAAAGGACCTTGTGAAGATGCTGGAGGAAACAGGTACAAAAGTATCTATATCCGCAGTAAAACGGGTCCTATATTGACATAACCTGAAAGGCCACTCAGCAAGGAAGAAGCCACTGCTCCAAAACCACCATAGAAAAGCCAGACTACGGTTTGCATCTGCACATGAGGACAAATATCGTACATTTTGGAGAAATGTCCTCTGGTCTGACGAAACAAAAAAACTCTTTGGACTTCCGCGAAGCGGATCCTGTGTTCTGCCTTTCACCCAGGACAACGGAATGGATCCCAGCCGGCGACCCAAAAAAACAAATCCGTAAAAGAGGGAAACGAGGCGGTCTTCTGGTCAGACTCCGGAGACGGGCACATCGTGCACCACTCCCTAGCATTCTTCTCGCCAATGTCCAGTCTCTTGACAACAAGGTTGATGAAATCCGAGCAAGGGTAGCATTCCAGAGGAACATCAGAGACTGTAACTTTCTTTGCTTCACAGAAACATGGCTCACTGGAGAGACGCTATCGGAGTCGGTGCAGCCAGCGGGTTTCTCCACGCATCGCGCCGACAGAAACAAACATCTTTCTGTTAAGAAGAGGGGCGGGGTGTATGCCTTATGGCTAACGAGACGTGGTGTGATCACAGAAACATACAGGAACTCAAATCCTTCTGTTCACCTGATTTGAAATTCTCTTCGATTATAATCACAGCCGTATATATTCCCCCCCCAAGCAGACACATCGATGGCTCTGAACAAACTTTATTTGACTCTTTGCAAACTGGAATCCATACATCCTGAGGCTGCATTCATTGTAACTGGGGATTTTAACAAGGCTAATCTGAAAACAAGACTCCCTAAATTGTATCAGCATATCGATTGCGCAACCAGGGCTGGCAAAAACTTGGATCATTGTTATTCTAACTTCCGCGACGCATATAAGGCCCTGCCCCGCCCTCCTTTCGGAAAAGCTGACCACGACTCCATTTTGCTGATCCCTGCCTACAGACAGAAACTAAAACAGGAAGCTCACACGCTGAGGTCTGTCCAACGCTGGTCCGACCAAGCTGATTCCACACTCCAAGACTGCTTCCATCACGTGGACTGGGATATGTTTCGCTGATTCGGTGTGCGAGTTCATTAGAACGTGCATTGAAGATGTCGTTCCCATAGCAACGATTAAAACATTCCCAAAACAGAAACCGTGGATTGATGGCAGCATTCGCGTGAAACTGAAAGCGCGAACCACTGCTTTTAATCAGGGCAAGGTGTCTGGTAACATGACCAAATACAAACAGTGCAGCTATTCCCTCCGCAAGGCTATCAAACAAGCTAAGCGTCAGTATAGAGACAAAGTAGAATCTCAATTCAACGGCTCAGACACAAGAGGTATGTGGCAGGGTCTACAGTCAATCGCGGACTACAAAAAGAAAACCAGCCCAGTCACGGACCAGGATGTCTTGCTCCCAGGCAGACTAAATAACTTTTTTGCCCGCTTTGAGGACAATAGAGTGCCACTGACACGGCCTGCAACGAAAACATGCGGACTCTCCTTCACTGCAGCCGAGGTGAGTAAAACATTTAAACGTGTTAACCCTTGCAAGGCTGCAGGCCCAGACGGCATCCCCAGCCGCGCCCTCAGAGCATGCGCAGACCAGCTGGCTGGTGTGTTTACGGACATATTCAATCAATCCCTATACCAGTCTGCTGTTCCCACATGCTTCAAGAGGGCCACCATTGTTCCTGTTCCCAAGAAAGCTAAGGTAACTGAGCTAAACGACTACCGCCCCGTAGCACTCACTTCCGTCATCATGAAGTGCTTTGAGAGACTAGTCAAGGACCATATCACCTCCACCCTACCTGACACCCTTGACCCACTCCAATTTGCTTACCGCCCAAATAGGTCCACAGACGATGCAATCTCAACCACACTGCACACTGCCCTAACCCATCTGGACAAGAGGAATACCTATGTGAGAATGCTGTTCATCGACTACAGCTCGGCATTTAACACCATAGTACCCTCCAAGCTCGTCATAAAGCTCGAGACCCTGGGTCTCGACCCCGCCCTGTGCAACTGGGTACTGGACTTCCTGACGGGCCGCCCGCCAGGTGGTGAGGGTAGGCAACAACATCTCCACCCCGCTGATCCTCAACACTGGGGCCCCACAAGGGTGCGTTCTGAGCCCTCTCCTGTACTCCCTGTTCACCCATGACTGCGTGGCCACGCACGCCTCCAACTAAATCATCAAGTTTGCGGACGACACAACAGTGGTAGGCTTGATTACCAACAACGACGAGACGGCCTACAGGGAGGAGGTGAGGGCCCTCGGAGTGTGGTGTCAGGAAATAACCTCACACTCAACGTCAACAAAACTAAGGAGATGATTGTGGACTTCAGGAAACAGCAGAGGGAACACCCCCCTATCCACATCGATGGAACAGTAGTGGAGAGGGTAGTAAGTTTTAAGTTCCTCGGCATACACATCACAGACAAACTGAATTGGTCCACTCACACAGACAGCATCGTGAGGAAGGCGCAGCAGCGCCTCTTCAACCTCAGGAGGCTGAAGAAATTCGGTTTGTCACCAAAAGCACTCACAAACTTCTACAGATGCACAATCGAGAGCATCCTGGCGGGCTGTATCACCGCATGGTACGGCAACTGCCGTAAGGCTCTCCAGAGTGTAGTGAGGTCTGCACAACGCATCACCGGGGGCAAACTACCTGCCCTCCAGGACACCTACACCACCCGATGTTACAGGAAGGCCATAAAGATCATCAAGGACAACAACCACCCGAGCCACTGCCTGTTCACCCCGCTATCATCCAGAAGGCGAGGTCAGTACAGGTGCATCAAAGCTGGGACCGAGAGTCTGAAAAACAGCTTCTATCTCAAGGCCATCAGAATGTTAAACAACAACCACTAACATTGAGTGGCTGCTGCCAACACACTGACTCAACTCCAGTCACTTTAATAATGGGAATTGCTGGGAAATTATGTAAAATATATCACTAGCCACTTTAAACAATGCTACCTAATATAATGTTTACATACCCTACATTATTCATCTCATATGTATACGTACAGTGGCTGTATATACTGTACTCTATATCATCTACTGTATCTTTATGTAATACATGTATCACTAGCCACTTTAACTATGCCACTTTGTTTACATACTCATCTCATATGTATATACTGTACTCGATACCATCTACTGTATCTTGCCTTGCTGCTCTGTACCATCACTCATTCATATATCTTTATGTACATATTCTTTATCCCCTTACACTTGTGTATAAGACAGTAGTTTTGGAATTGTTAGTTAGATTACTTGTTGGTTATTACTGCAGTGTCGGAACTAGAAGCACAAGCATTTCGCTACACTCGCATTAACATCTGCTAACCATGTGTATGTGACAAATAAAAATTTGATTTGATTTGATTTGATTGGGAAACATAAGAAGAGTTTCATTCCAAAAGCTATATATCCATTTTCAGAAAATGTTCGTAAATGAGCTTTTATTGTTTAAAGAAGTTATGTTTATGTTTATGTTAAATTGTGTTTTTTTGCTAAATGAGGAGATGGCACGTGGGTACCTGCTTCTATAAACCAATGAGGAGATGGCAAGGGGTACCTGCTTCTATAAACCAATGAGGAGATGGCACGTGGGTACCTGCTTCTATAAACCAATGAGGAGATGGCACGTGGGTACCTGCTTCTATAAACCAATGAGGAGATGGCAAGGGGGTACCTGCTTCTATAAACCAATGAGGAGATGGCAAGGGGTACCTGCTTCTATAAACCAATGAGGAGATGGCACGTGGGTACCTGCTTCTATAATCCAATGAGGAGATGGCAAGGGGGTACCTGCTTCTATAAACCAATGAGGAGATGGCACGTGGGTACCTGCTTCTATAAACCAATGAGGAGATGGCACGTGGGTACCTGCTTCTATAAACCAATGAGGAGATGGCACGTGGGTACCTGCTTCTATAAACCAATGAGGAGATGGCACGTGGGTACCTGCTTCTATAAACCAATGAGGAGATGCCGTCCGAACTGCGTCACAAATAGAACTGACTTCCAGACGCTCGTTGGCGCGCGCGAGCAGTGTGTCATTTTTAATAACAAAAGAAATTTTGCGATGCGAGTGTTGTAGTCAGTCTGTCAGCCCCGCTAAAAGGCTGGTGTCGTTATTCTGCCTTCTCCGGGGGATGTTGAGGTAAATTTACTAACCGGGAGGGTTGAATAAAATTTGATTTGATTTGATTTTAATGACCATTGTTATGTTTGCAAGCTGAAGAACACCATCCCAACCACGAAGCACGGGGGTGGCAGCATCATGTTGTAGGGGTTCTTTGCTGCAGGAGGGACTGGTGCACTTCACAAAATAGATGGCTTCATGAGGAAGAAAAGTATGTGGGTATATTGAAGCAACATCTCAAGACATCAGTCAGGAAGTTAAAGCTTGGTGCAAAGGGGTCTTCCAAATAGACAATGACCCCAAGCAAAATGGCTTAAGGGCAACAAAGTCAAGTAATGGAGTGCCCATCACAAAGCCCTGACCTCAATTCCATAGAAAATTTGTGGGCAGAACTGAAAAAGTGTGTGCGAGCAAGGAGGACTACAAACCTGACTCAGTTACACCAGCTCTGTCAGGAGGAATGGCCAAAATTCACCCAATTTATTGTGGGAAGCTTGTGGAAGGCTACCCAAAACGTACAGTATGTCCCAAGTTTAAACAATTTAAAGGCAATGCTACTAAATACGAATTGAGTTTATGTAAACTTCTGACCCACTGGGAATGTGATGAAAGAAATAAAAGCTGAAATAAATCATTTTCTCTACTATTATTCTGACATTTCACATTCTTAAAATAAAGTGGTGATCCTACCTGACCTAAGACAGGGAATGTATGTATACACTTCCAATATCAACTGTACATGAATTTATATTTTCTCTTTATTCAACCTGCCATCTACCCATCTGGGGACTGAGGGTTGTGAGAGAACCCCCACATCACTAGCTTCTCTTTATTCAACCTGCCATCTAACCCACCTGGGGATTGAGGGTTATGAGAGAACCCCCACATCACTAGCTTCTCTTTAATCAACCTGCCATCTACCCACCTGGGGACTGAGGGTTATGAGAGAACCCCCACATCACTAGCTTCTCTTTATTCAACCTGCCATCTACCCACCTGGGGACTGAGGGTTATGAGAGAACCCCCACATCACTAGCTTCTCTTTATTCAACCTGCCATCTACCCACCTGGGGACTGAGGGTTATGAGAGAACCCCCACATCACTAGCTTCTCTTTATTCAACCTGCTATCTACCCACCTGGGGACTGAGGGTTATGAGAGAACCCCCACATCACTAGCTTCTCTTTA
>NC_056461.1:28127964-28322964 GCF_018296145.1 Oncorhynchus tshawytscha | reverse complement strand
ATGTAATTAAGTGTTTGTCTTCCTGTCTAGCTCTGTGTCTGTTTGTGTGTGTGTTGCAACTGTTAACTGTGATAAAGGGTAAAGGCTCATTTACACCTTCCTGACATTCCTTCAGTCCACTGTAAAAACAGACATGGAACATAACAATTTATGGACGATACACTGCTTGAAAATGACAATGGACTTCCGCCCGGCATAGTGCGTAATATTGTTTGCCGTAATAACATGTCGGAACAATCCGATTTGAATGTTTGTTCAATACATTTGGGAATAATATTTCAAATGACTACTGAAGATGTCCCATGTACAAAACATGAAGATGACAAAATTGCCAAACAATCAGCTGGGTGAGATTTGGGGGAAAAACTTGGCACTATAGATCACTCTGTCTCAAACTAGATTTGCTTTAAAGGAAAACAGTCAGAGAATCATAAGATTGAAGTAAACAACTCCTTTCAATATACACCCACCTCTGTCTCTGTCTGAGGAGGCAGAGCGTTGTGCTGTGGGGAGAGGCCTCCTCTGTGCTGCAGCAGCTCTGTTGAGGCCTGTTCATCCACAACTGACAGACTGACTGTCCTCCTCAGACCAGCACTCCCTGACCTGTGACCTGCCCTCTGGTTATGGGTCACTGAGTGCGTTGAGGGTAGTGAAGCCATGTGACACTGCCGTCGTGACACGGCGTCTCTGCCTCCATGCCTCAGGACCTGCCGCCTGCCACTTGTGTCTGTCCTCCGCAGTGCCTGCTCCACTTTTCGGTGCATGACCACAGCAAGCTCCCTGTGCCCCTGAGCCCTGGTCCTAAGGCAGAGCGACAGGGAGGAAGAGGAGCAGAAGGATGGCGGAGAGAGGACAGGAGAGCATGGAGGAGAGGTAGAGGGGAGTCCATCCTCCTCCCTGATTGAAGTTGAGACAGGATCAATAGCTGTATTACACATGGACACAGACGAAGAGGAGGAAGGGAGAGAAGCCTCAGAGCTGGTTATCTCCACCCCAGAATCCTCTGTACCCACGTCAGATTTAGACATGGAAGTAGTCCCTGAAAGGGTGAGGGGATCTCCAGAGTCACCCCCTTCCCACTGGCCCTCCAAAGCTACCCCTTCCTGGGGGTCTGAGATGATGTTGGGGGGTCTACCCTCAGTCACCCAGATCTCCAGAAGATTGCTAAAGCTCATGTACAAATTCATCACAAAAACCCAAAACTTGTCCTCTCCTTTTCACTCTTCTTCTCCCCAAAATGGTAGCAGCACGAGGAGGACAAAGAAAAGTATCTGGCTTAGAGAAGCCCACACAGTCTGAAGTGAGTTTGTGAGATAGAATTTAAAACATCCCTGAAGTTCCGCCTATATCCTCATGACATGCCTCGTCATCTATCATCCATCCTGTCACAGCGGTGATGCTGTATGCATGTGGAGGGCTGTGTGGGCACGGCTGTTCCCTGGCATATCTCTGTGGTCTGAGTCTGGGAACTATGACTCCCTCTCACCTGAGACCACAACTCCTCCCACCAAACACCATCAAACTCAGGTATGACAGAAACAAGTCATGACAAAGCCAAAGTGATAGCAACACCATGTGTCAGTTAGCTGCTGATGAAACATCCATGTTTTTCCTGAAAAATAAGATGATACTTGTTATGACATTTACAATAATATGTTACACAAGAGGTTTGGCATGTACTGTTGGTGAGTGGGTAGGTGTGACGTACTGTACACTGTAAAAAATACAATCTAAAAACTTTTCAGTGTTACCTGAACTTTGCTCCAACATGAGAAAACGTAGACAAATTCAAAATTCAACTTAAAATAATGTTTTTGTCTCATATGTTCATTCAACTAGAAATTATTATTTGGGCAACTTACCTAAGAAAAGGCTGTGGAACTAGTTAAATACACAGTGCTTTTAACATTGAGTTTGTACATAGATAGGTCAAAGCCTCTGGAGTTGTAATCTGAGTTTAAGCATAGCCTCTTTACTTATTTTAAATTAGGATTTTCACTATTTGTTTTGTGTCAGTGTACAGGCAGAATCAGTACCTGTAAACAATGATGTGAAATGGAATTTTCACTTTGGAATATGATGTTAAAAAAGAGGAGTACAAATGAGAAGTTTGACCTTTTAGCTATTTACTATTTTATTGTACACAAGGAAATATCCCAGCCAATGTTGCAATGCTGCTGTTATTCACCAGGTGTCGCTATAGACCAGTATACTTTGATTACTTGATAACCTTTCAGATATCTAATTTTATTTCAAAATGAATAACTAATTCATAATTTCATGTATTTATTTATTTTCCCATAGGCAAATTTAAGATCTGATAATTAAAAGTGAGTGAAACATGTGAGATGGCTAAAAAACAAAACCAGGAGGGTTTGTGTAAAAAAACAACAACACCTGGCTATAGTATCGAATAAGAGAAACATAATAAAATAAGCCTATTGAATATGTGAAATAACATTTAGAAAGGATAGACTGGGTTGTTTATTCAAATGACACGTGACACCTGTTTGACCATAAGATGCATGGGAATGTGTGAGGGCGGTGCGTATTTGCCACTGCGGAATGAAGCAACAAGCTGTAGCCTACAGTACAGTACACAACAACAACAAGTTTTAAAATGTTGAGGGCAAAAGGCGAGCAGATAACCTTCACAATGGCAACAATGAAATGACGGAATAATGGATCCTTGACCTCGTCTAGACGTTGTCGACATATCTCTGCGCGCAGTCCACATCCTGACAACCATCCGCAAACACTACAAAGTGCGTTACTGTCAGCCCCCCGGCCCCAGATCTCGAGTCCGGTTCTGAGGTACAGTATGGTCAACATGGAGGAATTCCCCCCAAAATTCAGTAAGGTGCTGGTGACACCTGATCCGCACTACATACCGGGGTAGGTAATTCACACTGCTGCTTTGCTTTTGTATTTTAGCAAATCAATTAAATACTCTAATTAGATGTGTGCAATATTAAGCTTTATTTCTATTACATACATGGTGTGCTATGTATAGGAAAATTACTGCATTCTAGCCTTTTCAATTATGCATTAATGAGTTGGCTATTCGTGCGTAATTCCATAGATTTTATGCTTGCGCATACGTTTTTACTTGATTATTTCGCCCTTTCTCTCATTACACATAACATACATTCGGCCTACTATAGGCCTAAGGAATTAACATACACATTTTCACAAACCTACGCGAAATTTCCTTGAGGAAGAAAGAGCAAGTCAGTGCTCTAGGCCATCACCCATGGCAACGGTACCCAGGAAGGTTCAACTCAGAGGCTGAACTTGCTGACATGAAGGAACGCAACACAGCTCAAACTAACTACCTGAGATTCATAGTCACCTTTCATTTCAATAAAGCCTGACTTTGATATGGACATGGTAATAGGTTTCAATTATTTATTATACTGTCAACGTGACAGAGAATAAATCCAGAAAGCCTTGTTTGAAATCTAGTCAGAATCCTCACCACCTCTGTTCACAGGTATGCAGGGTACTGCCCCCAGCTGAAGTACCACCTGGGGAAGACCTATGGCCAGCTGACCGCCAAGTTGCTGTCCTCTCCGGAGGTGTCACGCTCGCGTCGCCTGGTCCTCCACACGGGCCGCTTCCCCTCCACAGAGACAGACACGGGCCCACGGGACGAGATCTGGAGGAGCCACCATGGAGAACGCAGGAATCTGGAGAGGATGATACCGGGCTACACTGGTAAACAGACTGTTGCTCAGCTTTCATATATTAAGCAGAACTCCTTCTCTTCTGTCAAGTATGTTTTGCATTGTGTTGAATCTGGTGTCTTTTACAGGCTTTGTTCCCAAAAGCCAGAACTACTTCTCCCGTACGTATGCCGAGACGTGTCGCGAGGCCCTGTCTGAGTTTGACCGGGACCAGCAGAGGGTTCGCCTGGCATCAGCAATACCGCTTGTCAGCAACAACACCATCTCAGAGTTTAAAGTAACAAGCTCTAATCTTTCGCTCACTTATGCATGCATGCTCGTCCCACCCACACACACAGGGTCATCCCTGTTTAATAATCCATGCTGAGATCCTGTGTCAGTGTCATGTATAACTTGTCTAAACGAGGCCAGGTGCACAACCTGGAGAGCACTCCAATCATAGACCACCCACAGATTCAGATCAGTCATGGGCTAGATTCAATCAGATTGACAATCATATAACGTTGTTTTGGTGGTGTCGGAGGTGGAACTGCGTTAGAGCTGTCAAATCCACAAGGGGCTCATTGCATTACTGTATCGCAGACACTGCCATTGGATGCAACGAAACCACACCAACTATAATCCAACAAATCCCATGCACCCGCATTAGAAGTTGATTGAATGATAAAATTTTCACAATACCATGGGAGAAAATCTCCTTTTATAATCAAAGGTCTATAGTCTGGGATAGGGCCTTTGGTAGGAGCCAGAAGCTCGAATACCTTCTCTGTCTCAACCATAGTGTCTGTCATTCTATCTATCCCCTCCAGCCTCGGAGACTGAGCACCCCTCTGACGGCCATCTCTAAAGAGCCAGCCCCCTACAAGACCATGGACCCCTGGAAGCCCAAAGGATCTCCGTACTTCATGGCAGACAGCAGTCCACACAAGTACTTCATCTCAGGTAGGTACAGTATGCCAGAGGTACCATTTGAAATACCTCATGTGATAGTGTTTGCTTTAGTGTGCAGCACAATCAACTGTATAGGAGTCCCTTTGTATTGACTAGATCTTCCATTTGGGCATGTATTCAGGTTTCACAGGGTACGTGCCCAAATCTCGCTTCTTGATTGGGACGGGCTACCCCATCACCACCAACAAGGCTCTGGTTCAGTTTGGGAAGGAGATGAGGAGGGACCCTACCTCCCTGCAACTCCCTGGGGAGGAGTCAGGAGCCCTGCCCCCCATCCCCACTGTCTACCCCTCCCACCGGGGACTTCTGCCCTCCTACACCGGCCATGTTCCAGGTGGGCCTTAACTTCTTCAAAACACTACAGTACCAAGCCTCACACACATCTCTGAAATCTCCATATCTACCATCTTGATTATTATAATTGATCATATTATATTATCACATCAAGATCAAGTTTTAATCAAGTCACCTTCAATCTACCCACAGGATACAAGTTCAGGTACGGCCAGACCTTTGAGAAGCTTACCCACAATGCCCTGGGCCTGAGCGGCGCTCAGAGGAAGATTGAGGCCAGAGCCCAGTAATGGAGGAACAATTCACCAGACAATCACAAGGACCAGGGTTGAGAACTGAGTGAAGGAATCCTCGGACTTTGAAATAACATCGTCTGTGAAACAGCAAAACTTTGGTCTGTGGACTATGTACATCCCAGGGTGATAAATAATAATGGCCCAATTTTTTTTTGTATGAGCAGAACAACAAGTGAATGTGAAGTACAAGTCACAAGATAACTTATTGATTTATCTTTATTTGCAAAGGTTGATTGTCACAGGGAACTTCCACTCAGAGGGTGCATTCTTCTGAGGTTGTAGGGTTAAGTACAGTTAGGTTGGGGAGGAAAGATGAGAGGGGTTTGATAAACTCACTTTCACATTATTGCAGAGGTTATAATAACCAAGTCATTCCTGTCAAGCAATTTCAAACTTTATTTGACTCCTTAGCTTAGTACTACTGGCCTATCAAAACAGTGTACACCTGAAACACACCATGATAGCTTAATATTGTGAAAACGACACTCGATTTGGAGACTAACGGTTCCACAATTCTAGAATTTGATTACCTAAATATTTACAAAACTCTACTTCTCTATCATAAAAAAACAATATATTAGGATATTGATGTAGGTAGAAGAACCATATTAGGATTAAATTAGCACCTAATGACACCTTGAACGTACATATATTATTTTTTATACACATGCACAGAAATCTTACCTTGCTAGTCTGGATTACCTCACAAACATGTATTGACTTTGTCTAGTTGAATATGAAGGCAACCTCATTTTGGAAGATAAGCCACTGTACAAGGCTGCTGAGTGGCATAATATTTGGCACTAGTTAACATGGCTAGTAAAGATTGCCTTTCTGCATTTTTTTGTTGACATTCCATTCGCACATAGAATAGACAGGGCATAGGGGTTGGAAGGTAGAGGACAGATTGATACTATTAGGAGAATAGGATGCTACTGTATGGTATGCATGCAGCTCCATTAAATACTAATTGGTTTCTTATGGAGAGTCTGGACTGGTCCACAAGGCTTTCAGATCCTAAGGCAAGACTGTAGCATAGGTGGAGCCTCTCATTGACCACAGTTTGATTGACAGGTGCACAGAGAGAATCTATTGCATGAATCCCAATTCATGACAGATGAACAGAAGCACTTGTAAATATAACTAAACATCGTAGAGTTGTTATTGCCTTAAAATGACATTTGGGTAAATGTATCACCCATGCTCAGACAGTAACAAATGGTCTACTGTGCTTTTCTGACCAGTGTGAGTGTGTTCTAGCTGAGGTGTCTGTGTGTAACACTTTGCACTATAAGACTGACTCAGGATCATGCAGTTGACATTTTTGGTAGTGTATCTTTTCTTCTCCCTACCCCTCTCCATTGTGGTCCTGGGGCACTAGGTCTATGTTTGGTGTTTCCGGTCAGGCTGTTTCCCTGACCATACTGTATGGGCCAATAGGCCCAGCTGAGAACTGTCCAACTGCAGCCACTGTGAAGGTCTCCTGTAAGACAAGAGAAATACAGTTATTAAGGAGCAACTGTAATAACAACATAGGAACAGGTTAGCCATAGTTCAGTCATAAATGTTGACCTTTTCTGGGTCTGTGTCCCATTGGGGTTTTGGGGTGCCCTCTGTGTCCTGGCAGGGTGGTCCCTTCCTGATCCAAAGAGCTTGGCCCAGCGTAGCCCACCCTGGGAAGGGCTATCATCCTGGGGGTCTGCCGTCATCCTGGGGGTCTCTGGAACCCTTCCCTCCGTCCTGCCCTCCTGTGAAGTCACCTCTTCTCTCCTCCCCTCCATCCTCTGCTGAGGCTCAGGGTGGATGACATGCTTGTAAATCTGTCCACATTCCCCCCTCTCCGCGTGGGAAGGTTGTCTCTGCCAACACCCTGGAATAGCGGCTGACCACAGGCTCCTGCTAGACTCACCTACAGGCCTCACCCTCTTCTCCTGACCCATGGCCTTTGAGACCTGGGAGGACCCCTGAAGATGCTGTACCAGCTGGTGTAGTTCACCTGTTGGCCTGCTGTTCTCCCTGGGTCCATCCATAGAGCTATATGCCCCCTGTCTGTCTTCTCTGTCTCCTTTCAACAGGGGACAACTGGTCATGAGAAAAGTGGAGCATGGTGGAGATTGTTCCTCAGAGCAGAGCTGTCTGTTGTGTAGCAGGCGGGGTTCCAGCAGCAGGTTGAGGTCAAAGGGTAACATGGAGAGAGGCTGCAGCAGGAGGAGGAGCTCTTGGAACAGAGGCTGACACTGCCCCTGCGACATGGCGAGGAAACCCCATGGATGGTAGTGATCTTTCACCACCTCTGGGGAGAGGAGAGTTTGAAAGCGTATGAGAGAGGTAAGTTTCAAGAACATCATTTTTTCTAATAACAATTTGGAGAAAAGGAAAAAATAGCCTGTCCTTTAATCTAAACACCTTTTTGGTTGTAGAGGTGATTCAGCCAGAATTCCAAGGTCCTCAGGCTAAAAGAGAGAATATAAGCCCATTTTACAATCATAACATTTCATAAATCAATACACAACATTAGTACACAATGTGATATTCTACTAAAATAGACCATCAGAGACTTGACAGGGACTCACTTGAGCAGGCCCATGATGAAGGCTCGTAGTTTCATACAGTGGCTGGTCAGCAGGGAGCACTGCCTCACCTTGGACAGCAAGCTGTGGAGCACCCGGGTGGTAGGGCCTGAGACAGGAACAGAGACCATCAAACTACAACCCCCATGTGCAACTAGCCATACCATCATCAGTATCAAACCTACCACAACCCCCCACATAATCATTATCATCATCATCACCACCGTGCAATTCTGACCTGTGTGAGTGGAGGCCTCCACCACGTTCCAGGCATGGTTGCGTCGCTGACCGATGATCAGGTCCAGTTTGTGGTCCCTGAGACCATCCTGCAGAATGTTCTGGATGGTGGGACACAGATGCTCCAGAACAAGACCACCAATGGTGGTACCTAGCCACATCTGGAGAGAGTGGTACATTATCATATCATGATCAATATTTACACCGTAATTCTAAAATAATAACATGTCTTTATGGGGGTTGATCCATCCTATCAGGACTACTGTCAGCTTTTGTGATTTGTCCGGTTATTCTAGTTCCTTTCAGATTGCTTTTACTCAGATGCACTGCACCTTTTCCCCAGGATCTCGACTGGTGCCAAAATGAGCCATGATCAAATCCACTGCCAAGCTCACAGATTTCAGCAGACCTGGAGAAACATGAAAAGGGAAGAAGCCCATCAAGGCTCATGTCCTATTCTGCACCATGCAGGGGGTTATCAACATACCTGAGGGGACTGACATAAAAGACTATCACATTTTGATTCATTAACCAGAAACATCACACTGAATAAAAAGGTGTGTGGCTATATGGAGAACCACCAGGAACTATATCAATGTGTTCAGGTTTTATTTGTCACACGCACAAGTACAGTTTAATGCTTAACTTACAAGCCCTACCCAACAGTAGGGCTTGCAATTCAATATATTAAGAAAGTACAACTAATTTTAAAAAACTGAAATACAAGAGGAAGCTATACAGCAGTGTTTCCCAACCCTGGTCCTCCAGTACCCCCAACAGCACACATTTTCATTGTAGCCCTGATCAAACACACCTCATTCAACTCATTGAGGGCTTGATGATTAGTTGACATGTGTGCTTGTCCAGGGATACAATACAATGTGTAATGTTGGGGGTACTGGAGGACCGGAGTTGGGAAACACTGGTATACATGGTACATTTACAGTGTGCAGGGGTACTGGACATGATTCATGATTGTGAGGCAGTAAGGGTGGGTCTGGAGAGGACACCAGCAGGTCTGGATGATGGGTGTGACTACATGATTCATCCACCATGGTGAAAAAGGAGGAAGGGAGAGTAAGAGATAGAATGCTCTATTGCTATTCTCACCCATTCTCTCCTTTCCTTTCCTCTCATTTTCTCTCCCTTCCTCCATCTTGTCTGGCTCTCTCTAAAATGTCAGGGTACAAATCTTCATGCATATTAAATCTGCCTACAGTGCTCTCCCCTGCCAAGCAGACAGTGCATCACCGTGCAAGCTTTGCTTTCACAAGACAATGTGCATACAAGCATGTGATTAACATTTACATTGTTTGGTTATAAAAATGTGTCTTTATTGTGGCACAAAAAATTAAACATAATTCTGTGAATCATATATCCAGGGTATCAACAACACTGCACCCACTGTAACACACTCACTGGAGCTTGCACACTCTCACACACTAGATGTCTCAGCCAATCCTGTGCAGGGAAAGATAAAAATAGGTCATGTTTGAAAGAAACCCCCTTCAGGGTATTGAAGGCACTGCTACAGCAAGCTCTGCAGAGTAACAGACAATGTAGGATTCCAGTTTCCCATAATGACTGTTCAGAAGAGTCTAACTACTCTTCATCTTCAGATTACTGACACTGGTCTGCCTACCACACACATCCTCTTCATACGTTGACATCACATCACACAATCCACATGAGATACTCTCAGCTCAAAACACCCTCAACCCCATACATGTTCACCTACATATAGACTACCTCACCAATCTACAGTATATATGAGATCTTCCATGCTCTTTCCCCTATACACAGATCAGGCCCCTTCCTCCCCCTCACCTCTCCTCTGCAGATGGCTGATGGACAGAGACTCGTAGGAGGCTTCAGGTGACAGGCAGAACTCCACAGGTGGCCAACTGTCACTCAGGCTGAAGGAGTCGCAGTGCTGTTGTTGATGCTGCTTCACACTGGGCCCTGCTAACACCAGGGGCTGCAGGAGGGTGCTCAGAGAGGACATATGGGCCACTGAGGAGAGAGCAGCTGTCAGGCTATAGTGAGAAGCTGCAGACCCAGCCTTAGGTATTGAGGTTAGTGGGGTTCTCTTGTGGGGCGGTAAGGGTGTGTCTGGAGAGAAGGACACCAGCAGGTCTGGATGAGGGGTGTGACTGGCAGAGGGGGACATGGTTGCTACATGCGAGTCAACGGGGCAGTCAGGGCTGTGGGTCAGGAGGACTGGTCTGGGGCTCGGCTGCTCTGGAAACCGGCGAATGAGATCTTGGCAGATCTGAGCCATACCTTGGCTACGTTTGGTTGAATCTTTACATTGAGACTGGTTTGGGCTACTGTGGGCCTGACCTGGGCTGGGATAGCTTTGGTCTAGGTCTGCAAAGAGCTGGTCCTGGCATGAATGAACCTGGGTTAGTTCGGTATTAGATTGTATTGTGCTTATGTGAGCTTGTTTTGGACCGGTAAAAGTAAAGCCATGGCTACTGTAGGGCCTGTAAGGACTGGAGTGTGTCCAGTTGCGTCTGGACTGGAAGTGTTCTGGACTGGGGGTGCAGGTGGAGCAGGTATCAGAGCTAGAGGGGCCCTCCAGGAGGATGGCTCCATAGCTGCCCAGCGGTGAAGGACGCAGGTCGGTCAGGAGTCTGTTGCCTTTGCACTTGAACCCTGGCTGGGAGCTGGGCTTGGTGTTCTTGTGGCTGATGTACTGGTCCAGCTGGGAGCCCAGGGGCTGGCTCTGAGGTTTACCCGCTGGAGGAAGTAGGACAAAGGGCTGGATGGGCAGGGAGCTGGGCCTCTGAGCCTTACTGTACCGCACTACAGGAGTTGCCCATGAACACGCCCCTAAGAGTAGGAGGGGAAAAAGGGAAGACAGGGGATTGAACGTTTGCAAAATAGGAAAAAACAAGGGTTAGCTTCAGCTTAATCACAATTACTCATGTAAAAATACAGACAGGCTTGTTTTCATACCCTCCTCCTCCGTCTCATGGTCTGGTGACACAGAAGGGTGGTTGGACACAGTGCTACTGCCTTGGTTGGGACTCAGGAGTAGGGGGGAGTGGCTGCTATTCTGGCCCAGGGAAACTGCCTCCTGGATGGGACACAGGTCCTGAGAGATGTGGGAGTGGCTGGAGCTCTGACAGCTGTCTGTATGTCTCTTACAGTGTGCAATCTCAGCGAAGGAGGTGACATGTTGGGAGTCCCAGCTCATACAGCAAGGACGGTGCAATGGGGCAGCTCTCCTCCCTTCTTTGTCTGAGCCTTCTTCCTGCTGGCCATGGAGAAACGGAGAAAACTTTGTTTAGGAAAGTCACCTGTTATGAAAGTAATTCTGCTCATCATACATCTTACAAATTAGTCAAAACACGAAGGACATTTTTAAACATACTGTACGTTATTGTGGTAAGCCTACCTGTTTGTTCCCCCGGCCCTGATCTCCCCGGGCCTTATTGAAGAGGACGTAGTGGCCCTCTGAAGTGACACTGGTGGTGCTGGACAAGGCCGGGCTAGGCAAGGCTGACTGGGATGAGAGGTCACAAGTCACCAGCTTGTAGTACTTCTGGGTGGTCCCTGTGGGCAGCAGCCTGGCCTGGCTCTGGAGACAGGAAGTGAGGTCAGAGACCTCCAGAGAGGACAGGAGGCTCTGGGCATCGGGAAGGTAGATGTTACAGTTGGAGTCCAGCGCCTGCGGTGACCAGCAGGGGGCAGAAGTCCCCCTGTCATGAGGAGAGGAGGTTGTTCGGCTCCCCTGACTGGGTCCAGCAGCCTGAGGCCCCTGGGACTCCTGGGAGAATGGGTGCAGGTTTAGGAAGACAGAGCCCTCTACTGGCTGGGAGGACTGTACTGCAGGGCAGCTGAGGTCATTTGGGGTGGCAGGGTTGTTACTCTTGTTGTAGATAGCGCTGAAGTTGACGAGAACCCCATCAGAGCTGTTGCAGGAGGAGTCTGTGACATACTCTAAATGACCCTCAGAGAAAGACTCAGGGAAACATTTTGGTTGGCCATAGCTGAAGCAGTAGCCCTCATTACCACATGTGAACATATTATCTTCAATATCCACTACTCTCTCCTGCTCCCCACAGTCCAACAACACAGTATTACCCTTGTTGTCATTGTTCTGCTGACTGGCTGATTGGCTAGAAGGTTTGGAGAACTGCCTCCCAGCATTACTCAGGGCCCAGTTAGAGTTCCCATGCAGCTGCAGCACAAAAAAAGGGTCCTCGTGGTATCTGTGCAGGTTATCTCCATCACTATCCTCCTCATCTTCTTCCACCCCTTCATTCGGGAGGAAGGAGTTGTGTGACCGTAAAGAACCTTTAACTACAGGGTGTTCTTTATGTCTTTGGGAGATGATCATCTGTGACGCCTCCTCTGGTGAGGATCCAGAGTCACACCTCCCGCTGCTGTCGCTGCCCCCCTCCCCGTCCCCCTCCTCCTCGCTCCGGTCCTCCTTGAGGCTCCAGTAGCTGGAGGAGATGTGTCTGAGGCTGCTGTGGAAGGGCTCTCTGTGGAGGTTGTCCTGCTCGGGGAGGGAGGCGGCACGGGTCAGACCTACGGAGCTGGAGCACAGCCGACCAGGCTGCTTGGCAGAGCTGGCAGAGCCACTGCACAGAGCTGCCTGCACAGGAAGCTGCCAGGGGGGAAGCTGCACCAGGGGGAAGTGACACGCAATCAGGGTATCCCCTGATAGGCTAGCCGTCCTGTTCATTGTCTCAGCTCATGAGGTGATGTTATTACTGCAAGAGTCTCCATTCTCTGAAGAAAACACCTGAAACAGGAGGTGAGCATTAAATGGGCTATGAAGCCTCGTGATAATTCTGGAGCCTATAGTCAGTCAAACTACAACTACATCCTCTACCTCTGGGCTAGAGCTCCATGATTCACTCAGTCAGCCGTGGAGGATAAAGCACACAGCAGACTATCACATACTGTTCACATGAGCCCAACTCTCATCCCCTAAACCCTCAGCTAGCGCTTCCTCCCTGTAAAGACAGAAGGCTGAGGCTCAGAACTATGACAACAGTGTCATGGATTACAGTGAGCAGGCTCACAGAGTCATTTTAAGAGATTTGAAGAGGGTGGGCTCTGCTCTACTCCTGGCTCTTTTGGAGAATTTAAAACCCCTGTCATTTTCTGAATTATGTTAAATCATCCAAATAGTCTCATCTTGAGCTTTGAAGCTTATTTTCGTATTGAGGTCAAGTCACTATAAAAACTTTAAAGCGATTTTAAATGCAAAATGTTTGTTTGCTACATTTTTTGGGGTACAGAGTGTTGTTTATGAGAGGTGTTATCCTTCACAGCCTACCGTTCACACCCCATCTGGGTGTAATCTGTAAATCCCAGCAACATCTGGTACCAGGGACCAGGGAAAAGCTAAAAAAACATCCTCTTTATCCTCAAAAGGTTTTCGAACAAAAACATGTCAACAAATATCTCCACCATCAAAATCTATCCATAACTGAACTAATATCCATTACAGACACATTGATAAAAACCTCATTTTAACTAGGCCTAAGTGTCTCTGTGTTTCAGTTCCTCTGTTTACTATGGAAATACACATCACTTGTCAACAAGCTGTTCCTGATTTGGCATAGAAGAATAGTTGAAGTTCCTCTCTAATCCCATACAGTAGGCATCGTATCCATGGGAACTGGAATTCATGCACTGACATTTCCTTGGAGCCTCTCATCTTTAAATAAGATCATTAAGTTTAATACCAGGAGAGAATTTCATGTGGAAAGTGGGCCATGCAGGCTGACAGGGTGTTGTTGCAGATGACTAACCACGGCACTGCATATTTGATATGCCCCCCGCGTCCCAGTCAGCACCCTGCCTGCCTGGCTACTAATCTGTGGTAGAGTGGAACACAGATCTAGACAACAAAATTGATGTTGTTTGTTTCTGTACTGTTTGTTTTCCTGTAATGAACAGTTAACGGGTTGTACAAAAGACATCCTTATGCTGCTCAGATTAGAATGGTTTAGCCTATATTCTGTGGAAATGATTGTTGTAAGCACGGGTAATACAGAATTGGAAAGGTCATTTTAAACAAACTACATTCAGTCATTTCAGCAGAAGATTTATCCCAACACAGTACATCAGACAGAGCTTGGTCTCCTAGGTCACCACCTCCTCTGCTTAAAGGTTAAGGGTTAACAAACAGTGGATGTGTGTGTCCAGTGCACTAGACTGAATAGTGAGTTAGTTACATTGTCTCAGAATGCCTTTGAGGTTGTCATTCTAGGTCGCACAGCACACCTGAAAGACATCACGAGTTACAATGTGACATAGGGTCTGCATGAAAGATGGGTAGGGCGTGTGAAATGGGGCGAGTGTAAACAGCGCATCATGATAGTAGGCTACCAAAACATACACATGACCAACATTTGACAGTAGCACTACGATGTCCTGAAGACGTTTACATTAAACAAAATTCTAAACATACACACAATTCATCTGAGCATCATGGAATAGGCTATGCAGGCATCTCCTAACCTACATTTGTTTCTAACAGGGTCAAAACTTGCACTGTAATCCTCTCCCAATTTTACAATTTAAAGTTACAATGGATGCATAATATTCATATTATATAATTGAGAAGAGTAGGCCTAACGATATATTTTTCCTTCAAAATCTTCAACATAATGCAGTTGAATGATTAATAAGACATGCGCCACTCGAATACTGATGTATTAAATTACGTAAAACAAACGACATTAAACATACATACGGTCGGTGTTGCAGGTAGTTTGAAGGCTTCGTTCGGTTATTATATTGTAAATTGTGACTGCCAATAGTCCCAACTGCTGCAGGTCGGTTGATTCTTTCCAAATGTCCGCGCGTCGCGCTTCCAGTGCGGGTGAAACAGAGGCCAGACCAGGTCAGCGGTATATTTGCGTCACAACGTCTCTAGCCAATGCGCAGAGCGCAGGACTTGTCACTCAAGCCGTTTCCAACAATAGCGAATAGAAATGTAGGCCATGTACTTGTAAAAAAATGACCAACGATTACAAACAACAAAAACAACAAAAGGAATACAAAAATATCAAACATTTATTATGGCAGTACAATGCTCAAAAAGTAGGGTACATAATTAAAATCACATTAGAGAGTCTATGATTAGTGTTTCAATGATTGAGAGAAAAAATATAACATCTTTATGTAGGTCCAACAAATATTACACAAATATGTCTACTAAGGTATACTAACATAAATCAGGCAAAGTCATAATAGGCTATGACTGACATAATGCACTCAAATAATAATATATCATAACTCAATGCAACACCCTGAGTACAGACACTACAATGTAGGTGGAACAATATGTAAAGAAGGTTTGTATAAAAGTTTCAAATTATGTTATTTAAGGCCCTTTTAGTCTCACTAAATTGTATAATAACACAGTAATAACTCAAAAATAACTACAATTCATTTAAGCTATAATAAAACAGGGGAGGACCATCCTCAGTGAATTTCATTTAAATTTTTGGGGTGAAACATTAAAAAAGTGATCTTTTTTTTTTAGATCAAACTATACTAAATATACTAAATTAAAATGCACTGTTTTGCAATGAGGGTCTACAGTAGCCTCAACAACACACTCTGGGGTAGCACCATGTTGTAACCAGAGGACAGCTATTTTCCATCCTCGTCTGTTTACAATGACTTCAATACAAAACCTAGGAGGCTCATGGTTCTCACCCCCTACCATAGACCTGCACAGTAATTATGATGGCTTACGGAGGAAGTCCTCCAACCAATCAGAGCTCTTGCAGCATGAACTGACATGTTGCCCATCCAATCAATGGATCAGAGAATGAATATAGGAGTGAAAACATAAGCTAGCCCTGTAGTGCATAAAATGTGGTGAGTAGTTGACTCAAAGAGAAAGACAATAGTTGAACAGTTTTGAAAATATTCATTTCTTTAAAAAATAAGGAGAAGCAGCAGAGAGAGAGAGAGCTGCATTTTGTTCACTTTCTAGATAATGCAGCTATTTAATTTAGCCTACTTAAACACCTGGCTCAAACAGAGAGGAATGTTACTTATGTTAGCTAGCTGGCTAAGGCTATCCAACACTGAAACTCTTCCAAGTCTAGGTAAGCTTTCATTTTTTTATATTGTCACCGGGGCCCACCGGTGTAACTGCTAAACTGCTTGCTGTACACTGTACTGCGTGAGTGTAGCGGGTTTACTAACACGTTATTTCTAGTAGCTATGTTGACTATGATGTAAGCTAATATGGTGACAACGATGTAGGCTGTGTGAAGCGGTTTAGTGGTTATGGTATGAAGCTTTGGCTTGGAAAGTTTTTTTTGACTGGTCACTGACAACTGTTGTGTTGTGCACTCAAGTCCACAAGCGAAGGGAAAAGGTGAGAGGAGGAGAGCACATAGAAGCGAGAAAGATTTATACAACGAGCAAAGTGATGATGCTGTTTGTATGTGGCTGCTATGAAAGTGAGCTGTGTGTGCGGGTGATCAGGGGTGTATTAATTCTGCTAATTCTGTTGAAAAACGTATCTTAAACAGAAGCAAATGGAACGGGTATAAACCTACCTGAATTTGTCCAATAGAAATTCTCGTTTGCAACGGTTTGAACTAATGATTACACCCTAGATCAGCTAGATGCAGGCACTGTCTGTCACCTTGATTACTCCCATTTGTATTTTGACATGTGCACCTAGGCTAGGTTGTAGCAGCCTCATGATGGGTATAGGGAAAATTAGAGTATGATGTAGCAGCCTACACCTATAGATGTTACATTGAGCTGGGTGAATGGAATAGGAATGACAGTCATCCAATAGTATGCTGTAATAGAAATAAGCCCATAAAAAAAATTGTCTTCCCTAATCATAAACGGCACCAACCGCCACTATGACCATTGTACCATAATGATCATTTTGGACTTATGTCCAGCATGATTTTGTTGCTGTATCACCAATACTTTTTTCTTTACAGTTACAAGTACAGTACTTCCACATACATACATCTTGAAACTAAACCTGGCTGAATTTAGGCTTGGGGTTGTCCTTGTACTTTTCATCCAGAAGAATGTTCCACATCCTTACATCCGTGGAAGTGTTTCACAGAAACATGGCTGATTGACATTTGATTTTTCTTTTAGGAATAGATTGAGGATTTTCAGACTGAATGGCCAGAACACTGTGTGCTCTGTTAGGTCATCACTCCTAGGGACTCAGTGGTGGCTCTCCACCCTCATTGATGGTGCGGTAGAACTGAGGCTGGGTCTGGGCCAATGGGGAGTCTGTCTGGGAGAAAAGGGCTGGCCGGCTCTTCGGGGTCCACCGCAGGAATCTGCCTGAGGTCACCAGGTCACCGTAGCCCTGGGCGTGGGAGAAGGCGTAGCCTGACCGGCGGGTACTGGCGCGGCGGGCTTGGACACGGCGAGGGGCAGGGGGTAACACCTTGTCCTGTCTCACCTTGTACCTCACCTAGAGGGAGGAGGAGGAATGAGAGGGATTGAGGGAGAAGTAATAATTTGTGAATCTTCAATGCCAATTACAAAGGAGTTAACCCTCGACATCTGACCTTGTCGTTGACAGTGGGCCACAGCAGGATGCGGAGGAAGCGATATGCCACCACGGGAAGCACACAGAGGATGGAGGTGAGTAGCATAGTCAGCCACACATTGGGCTGGTTCAGGGAGTTCCTGGCTGTGCCTGTTACATAGAGTATAGCATCACAACATGTATTCAGATGATGATTGCTGTGACAGACACTCACCTACATAGTCACAGATACTGTAACAAACAGTTACAGATAGTGTCACTGACCAAATGTTCAGATAGAAAGACATGAATGATGAAGGGAGAGGAGGTGGATGGATGGGTGCTGAGTGGTACTACTCACCAATGAAGGGGAAGGAGGAGGTGAAGATGAGAAACATGCCATTGCTGTACATGGTGAATATGACAGCAAAGTACACACACAGACTGCCCCACAGGAAGAACTGGTTCACTGATGTCCAATAGTGGGTGTCCAGACCCAGCTTTAACAAAGACACATGCAGCTACCTCAGACTCTGTTACTGTGTGTGTTTAGAGAGATGCCTTCTACATTAGTCCAGAGTGTGTATGTGTACAGTTGAAGTTGGAAGTTTACATACACCTTAGCCAGATACATTTAAAATCAGTTTTTCACATTCCTGACATTTAATCCTAGTAAGAATTAGGTCAGTTAGGATCACCACTTTATTTTAAGAAAGTGAAATGTCAGAATAATAGAAGTGATAATTATTTATTTCAGCTTTTACAACTTTCATCACATTCTCAGTGGGTCAAAATGTTACATACACTCAATTAGTATTTGGTAGCATTGCCTTTAAATTGTTTAACTTGGGTCAAATGTTTCCGATTTCAAAGAAAACCGAGATGTCAACACAAAAAATTAGGACAATAAAATTGATTTCCGCACATCACTCATTCTTAAAATACTTCCACAAACCTCCCACAATAAGTTGGATGAATTTTGGCCCATTCCTCCTTACAAAGCTGGTGTAACTGAGTCAGGTTTGTAGGCCTCCTTGCTCACACACGCTTTTTCAGTTCTGCACACACATTTTCTATAGGATTGATGTCAGGGATTTGTGATGGCTACTCCAATACCTTGACTTTGTTGTCCTTATGCCATTTTGCCACAACTTTGGAAGTATGCTTGGGGACATTGTCCATTTGGAAGACCCATTTGCGACCAAACTTTAACTTTTTGACTGATGTCTTGAGATGCTGCTTCAATATATCCACATAATTTTCTTTCCTCATGGTGCCATTTATTATGTGAAGTGCACCAGTCCCTCCTGCAGTAAAGCACCCCCACAACATGATGCTGCCACTCCCATGCTTCACGGTTGGGATGGTGTACTTCGGCTTGCAAGCCTCCCACTTTTTCCTTCAAACATAATGATGGTCATCATGGCCAAGCAGTTCGATTTTTGTTTCATCAGACCAGAGGTCAATTCTCCAAAAAGTACGATCTTTGTCCCCATGTGCAGTTGCAAACCGTAGTCTGGCTTTTCTTTGGCGGTTTTGGAGCAGTGGCTTCTTCCTTGCTGAGCGGCCTTTCAGGTTATGTCGATATAGGACTCGTTTTACTGTCGATATAGATACTTTTGTACCCGTTTCCTCCAGCATCTTCACAAGGTCCTTTGCTGTTGTTCTGGGATAGATTTGCATTTCTCGCGTCAAAGTTTGTTCATCTCTAGGAGACAGAACGCGTCTCCTTCCAGAGCGGTATGATGACTGCGTGGTCCCATGGTGTTTATGCTTGCGTACTATTGTTTGTACAGATGAACATGGTACCTTCAGGCATTTGGAAATTGCTCCCAAGGATGAACCAGACTTGTGGAGGTCTACATTTTCTTTCTGAGGTCTTGGCTGATTTCTTTTGATTTTCCCATGATCTCATGCAAAGAGGCACTGAGTTTGATTGTAGGCCTTGAAATACATACACAGGTACACCTCAAATGTCGTCAATTAGCCTATCAGAAGCTTCTAAAGCCATCATTTTCTGGAATTTTCCAAGCTGTTTAAAAAGGCACAGTCAACTTAGTATATGTAAACTTCTGACCCACTGGAATTGTGATAGTGAATTATAAGTGAAATAATCTGTCTGTAAACAATTGTTGGAAAAATTACTTGTGTCATGCACAAAGTAGATGTCCTAACTGACTTGCCATAACTATAGTTTGTTAATTAACAAGAAATTTGTGGAGTGGTTGAAAAACAAGTTTTAATGACTCCAACCAAAGTGTATGTAAACTCCCGACTTCAACTGTATGTTTGAATATATGGTTTTAGCCTCAGTTGAAACATTCATATACCACCACACATGCCCAAATTCGATAACTTAAGTACACATGTTATTTCCCTTCTTCTCCCTTCTCCTTACCTGTATACTGACGGCGATGAGCAGGCAGGTCTGGGCCAGCAGGGCGAAGGACTGATAGTCCACAATGTCTTTGCCGTCGTCTCGGACAGTGTCGTACATGGCTGCCCAGGGAATGAAGAAGAGGACCAGGGAGCTGTAGCCACTGTGTAACACTGTGTAGACAAAGGCCCTCTTACTGAAGTACTGGTTGAGCTGGCCTGGGGCGTAGAGCTTGGGGTACTGGAAACTCCACCGATCATTTACATCCTAAACACACAGATATATAGGGAGACATACACTGAACAGTGGTGTAAAGTACTTAAGCAAAAATACTTGAAAGTACTATTTAAGTAGTTTGGGGTATCTGTACTTTACTATTTATATTTTTGCCAACTTTTACTTCACTACATTCCTGAAGAAAATAATATAATATTACTCCATACACTTTCCTTGATACCCAAAAGTACTTTTTACATTTTGATAGGAAAATTGTCAAATTCACACACATATCAAGAGAACATCCCAGGTCATCCCTACTGCCTCTGATCTGGCGGACTCACTAAACACAAATGTTTAGTTTGTAAATTATGTCTGGAATGTGCTCCTGGCTCCTGTGCTCCATAAATAAAAAAATTACATTTGTGCCGTCTGGTTTGTTTAATATAAGGAATTTTAAATGGTTTATTCTTTCACTTTTGATACTTAAGTACATTTGAGCAATTCCATTTACTTTTGATACTTAAGTACTGTATTTTTAAAACCAAATACTTTTAGACTTTTACTAAAGTAGAAATTTACTAGAGTAGAACTTGACTAGGTGACTTTCAAATGAGTAATTTTCTATTAAGGCATCTTTACTTTTACTCAAGTATGACAATTTAGTAATTTTTCCACCACGGACACTGAATATACCAAACATTAGGAACATCCTTCCTAATATTGAGTTGCACTCCCTTCCCTTTGCTCTCAGAACAGACTCAATGCGTCAGGGTATGGTCTCTACAAGGGTCAAAAGCGTTCCACAGGGATGCTGGCCCATGTTGACTCCAATGCTTCCCACAGTTGTGTGAAGTTGGCTGGACCATTCTTGATACACAACCCAGCAGTGTTGCAGTTCTTGACACAAAATGCCAGGTGCACCTGGCATCTACTACCATACCCCCTTTAAATGTCTTGCCCATTCACCCTCTGAATAGCACACATACACAATCCAGTCTCAATTGTCTTCTTTAACCAGTCTCCTCCCCTTCATCTACACTGATTGAAATGGATTTAACAAGTGACATCAATAAGGGATCATAGCTTTCACCTGGTCAGTCTATGTCATGGAAAGAGAGTTCTTAATGTTTTGTATACTCAGTGTATGTGATTATATACATACTACTTACTTGCATCGGCATACATAATTGGCTGACGTACATTACTGACACACTAACATAAGAGACCTGATTACCTGGTCAAAGAGACTCAACGCCAGCACAGGTAGAGCTGTGTAAACCAGGTTATACAGGGTGATGAACCACTCGTCATACACAGTCTGTTAGGGGGAACAACAAATAATACACATTAGATACATGACTGTTGCTTAGTCCATTAGAGCCCAGTATGTTTCCTGGTCAGGAACTACTTCTGCCACTAGTTATAAAGGGAATTAACATGTCATACTCTAAACAAACTAAAGCATTACTTTTCTGCTCGTCTCTGTGCATGCACCTCTGTCCCTGTGTCTCACCTGTGCTGAGAAACCGCAGAAGAAGCCGTACCAGAAGTGGACGAAGGTGAAGGTGAAATTCTTGTAGAAGAAGTAACGCAGGAATTTGCACATCCTCAGGTAGGACCAGCGGCCGTGCACCAGCAGGAGGCGCTGCAGGTAGCGGAACTGAGCGAAGGAGAAGTCACTGGAGAGCACCGCCTGCATTCCCTCCTGACCTGATATACCTACTCCTATATGAGCAGCTAGAGGGGGGAGAGAGGAAGTGAGGGCAAGAGAGAGGGAGAGGGGTGGTGGGAGAGAGATGGAGAGGATGCGTGTGTGTATGAGTTGATTAGAGGAATCATAACAGCAGTCAAACATTTAGCATCAAGAATCAGGATCCTTCAACACCTTCACAGTGATTGACCCTCGATCAAGCAGCCCTACCCTTGATCATGCTGACGTCGTTGGCGCCGTCACCGATGGCCAGAGTGATAGCCTGCTTGTACTTCTTCACCAGCTCCACCACCTGGGCTTTCTGCAGTGGAGTCACCCTGCAGCAGATCACCGTCTGACACATACACGCTGTCCGCAGCAGCTCCATCTCCATGTCCTTCTCCAGGGCAAAGGCCTGGGTGGAGAGGGAGGGAAGGGGAGATGGAGGAGAGGGGGAGGGGAGAGGGAGTAGTGGAAAGACAGAGATAAATGAATGAAACAGAGATTGGAACAGAGATTATGAAAAGTGATTACAACATATGTCAAATCAGAATATAAGTTTTATGTTTCCAGTAACTTGTCCTGTGACCCACCAGAGTCCTTGTCCTTACCAGACTGTGTCCGTTAATCACCATAGCGTACTCTCCATCCACTGGTTCATCTGCCACCGTCTCTGTCTTTAAAAGACAAAACAGGCCACTTCTACTCTTCGTGACTGTAGACTCCTCTGGTCCATCAGGTCTCATCTTCCTCCTTGCGGTCCTGGTCAGGGAGAGAGAGATACGTTTACATGTCCCCTTACTGTGGTGCGTCAAACTACGAAAGTGATTGACAATAGTCTGTCTGTGGACTCACTGGAGCTCCTTTCTGACTTCCTCTGCTGTGTTTGCCGACACGATGAACACTTCAGTCATCTCCTCTCGCAACATGTTGCAGGAGTAGCCAATGTTCTCTGCCGTTTCTGTTCCGACAAAGAGAAAAGAGAATCAAGGTGCACCAGAGAAAACTATTGTAGCCTATTGATAGTATATTCTAAGGAAGATAACCCACCTTGCTTGTCTCCAGTGAGCACCCAGATCTTGATGTCGGCTTTGGAGAGCTGCTCAATGGTCTGAGGCACTCCATCCTGTAGCTTATCCTCTACTGCAGTGGATCCTAACAGCTACACACACATACCGGTACAAACATGAAAGATTCAGTTGATATTGTGCTAGTGGATTGTCTTGTAGGACATTGTAATGATACTTTTGTCTGTAGTACCCACCAGCAGGCCTTTCTCGATCTCCTCATACAGCGCATCCAACTTCTCCTCCCTCTCGTCCATGGCAGTGCTGGCCTCATGGTGGCGCAGTTTCCACTCCTCCATATACTTTGGGTCTATGTCCTTGTAGGCCAGAGCCAGCGTACGCAGACCATCCCCAGCATACTCCTGTCAATGGAACAGTTACTTTAGAGTTAGGATCGAACACACAGGTACAGAGTTGGACATACAGGATGTAGTTCATCTTGTGTAAGATTTTACATATATTCGCACGCTCCACAAAAAATACAGAATTCTAAACACGGACACACAGAAGCTGGTTACTCACATTGAGGTGTTCGGTGGTGACCTCCTTTAGTTTGCTGCAAGAAGGGTTCAGCCTCTCAAAGATGATGGTGTCTGCTCCCTTACAGTAAAGAGTCAGCTTGCCCTCCGGACTGCGGACTAGGGGCCACACAACACATAATGAGGTTTTGTTAACTTAAATCTCAATGTCAATCGGTTACAATAAAGCCATCAATGTTTGGACAAACTTCACATATCATTCAGATAATTCTAAATAGCTACAGTTTCAGAACATATTCCCCTATAATTCTAAAGGCGTAACGGTTAGTGTTTGTTGGACTCACCGATGACCGACATCCTCTTGCGGACGTTGTTGAAGTCCAGTACAGCCAGCAGCTCGTAGGTGACCAGCTCTCCCATCTCCACTACAGTGATGCTCTCTGGCGTACGAGAGCGGAACACAAAGCCAAAGTTCCTGGCTGCTGTGACCAGAGCTCCCTCGTCTGGTGACTGGGCCTGGTAGTACAATTCACCTAGAAGATCACAATAATTGGAAGATATTTACTAGTCGCCTTGTCTAGTTTATGGAGTAGGTAGAAGTTGTCCTCCCAACCACTGTGCAACTTCTCTCAAGCCGCAGTCCATAGTCACCCACACCAATGCAATAACATATGAATCCAGCAGGAGTCGCTTTCTCACCCTCCTTCTTCTCCTCGGGCATGACGGTGTGGCACAACGCAAGCAGGCGGAAGAAGGCCTGCACCTCGGGGTTGCCCTCCCTCACCACCTCCACTAGGCTGTGGTCATGGAAACAGAACTTTGGGTCGGCCAGGTTGTTCCAAGAGAAGTCCACCTTCTCTGTTTTCTACCAGAGAGTGAGTGAGGGTTAGGAATGTTAGTGCCACGGAATGTAAGGATTTATTGCCAAAGAAAGGGCTTTAAGAGATTTTCTTTCATACATTTAAATCCATAAACCCAACACACCCTTTTCCTCCTCTCACCTCATTAATCTCCACTCTTTGTCCAGAAAAGTCCAACAACTCCCCTGGAGAACAGAAACACATTTAGTCAGTTATATGGTACAGTAAATGATTGCCACCTATGTGTATTAATGTATGCCTTACCGTGTGTGTAAACACATGATACATGCTTATAGTGCTAGACTTGACCTTTTTCTTCATCTACCGCTATTACCATCCATCCCTGCACATTGATATCAAATCAAATGTTATTTGTCACATACACATGGTTAGCAGATGTTAATGCGAGTGTAGCGAAATGCTTGTGCTTCTAGTTCCGGCAATGCAGTAATAACCAACAAGTAATCTAGCTAACAAGTCCAAAACTACAAAGTGTAAGGGGATAAAGAATATGTACATCAAGATATATGAGTGAATGATGGTACAGAGCGGCATAGGCAAGATACAGTAGATGGTATTGAGTGCAGTATATACATATGAGATGAGTATGTAAACAAAGTGGCATAGTTAAAGTGGCTAGTGATACATGTATTACATAAAGATGCAGTAGATGATATAGAGTACAGTATATACATATACATATGAGATGAATAATGTAGGGTATGTAAACATTATATTAGGTAGCATTGTTTAAAGTGGCTAGTGATATATTTTACATCATTTCCCATCAATTCCCATTATTAAATTGGCTGGAGTTGAGTCAGTGTGTTGGCAGCAGCCACTCAATGTTAGTGGTGGCTGTTTAACAGTCTGATCGCCTTGAGATAGAGACTGAAAAACAGCTTCTCGGTCCCAGCTTTGATGCACCTGTACTGACCTCGCCTTCTGGATGATAGCGGGGTGAACAGGCAGTGGCTCGGGTGGTTGTTGTCCTTGATGATCTTTATGGCCTTCCTGTGACATCGGGTGGAGTAGGTGTCCTGGAGGGCAGGTAGTTTGCCCCCAGTGATGCGTTGTGCAGACCTCACTACCCTCTGGAGAGCCTTACGGTTGTGGGCGGAGCAGTTGCCGTACCAGGTGGTGATACAGCCCGACAGGATGCTCTCGATTGTGCATCTGTAGAAGTTTGTGAGTGCTTTTGGTGACAAGCCAAATTTCTTCAGCCTCCTGAGGTTGAAGAGGCGCTGCTGCGCCTTCTTCACGATGCTGTCTGTGTGGGTGGACCAATTCAGTTTGTCTGTGATGTGTATGCCGAGGAACTTAAAACTTACTACCCTCTCCACTACTGTTCCATCAATGTGGATAGGGGGGTGTTCCCTCTGCTGTTTCCTGAAGTCCACAATCATCTCCTTAGTTTTGTTGACGTTGAGTGTGAGGTTATTTTCCTTACACTACACTCCGAGGGCCCTCACCTCCTCCCTGTAGGCCGTCTCGTTGTTGTTGGTAATCAAGCCTAGCTTGATGACGAGCTTGGAGGGCACTATGGTGTTAAATGCCGAGGTGTAGTCGATGAACAGCATTCTCACATAGGTATTCCTCTTGTCCAGATGGGTTAGGGCAGTGTGCAGTGTGGTTGAGATTGCATCGTCTTTGGACCTATTTGGGCGGTAAGCAAATTGGAGTGGGTCTAGGGTGTCAGGTAGGGTGGAGGTGATATGGTCCTTGACTAGTCTCTCAAAGCACTTCATGATGACGGAAGTGAGTGCTATGGGCGGTAGTCGTTTAGCTCAGTTACCTTAGCTTTCTTGGGAACAGGAACAATGGTGGCCCTCTTGAAGCATGTGGGAACAACAGACTGGGATAGGGATTGATTGAATATGTCCGTAAACACACCAGCCAGCTGGTCTGCGCATTGCTCTGAGGGCGTGGCTGGGGATGCCGTCTGGGCCTGCAGCATTGCGAGCGTTGACACGTTTAAATGTTTTCCTCACGTCGGCTGCAGTGAAGGAGAGTCCGCATGTTTTAGTTGCGGGCCATGTCAGTGGCACTGTATTGTCCTCAAAGCGGGCAAAAAAGTTATTTAGTCTGCCTGGGAGCAAGACATCCTGGTCCGTGACTGGGCTGGTTTTCTTTTTGTAATCCGTGATTGACTGTAGACCCTGCCACATGCCTCTTGTGTCTGAGCCGTTGAATTGAGATTCTACTTTGTCTCTATACTGACGCTTAGCTTGTTTGATTGCCTTGCGGAGGGAATAGTTACACTGTTTGTATTCGGTCATGTTTCCGGTCACCTTGCCCTGATTAAAAGCAGTGGTTCGGGCTTTCAGTTTCACGCGAATGCTGCCATCAATCCACGGTTTCTGGTTTGGGAATGTTTTAATTGTTGCTATGGGAACGACATCTTCAACGCATGTTCTAATGAACTCGCTCACCGAATCAGCGTATTCGTCAATGTTGTTGTCTGACGCAATACGAAACATATCCCAGTCCACGTGATGGAAGCAGTCTTGGAGTGTGGAATCAGATTGGTCGGACCAGCGTTGAACAGACCTCAGCGCGGGAGCTTCTTGTTTTAGTTTCTGTTTGTAGGCAGGGATCAACAAAATGGAGTCATGGTCAGCTTTTCCGAAAGGAGGGCGGGGCAGGGCCTTATATGCATCGCGGAAGTTAGAATAGCAGTGATCCAATGTTTTTCCAGCCCTGGTTGCGCAATCGATATGCTGATAAAATTTAGGGAGTCTTGTTTTCAGATTAGCCTTGTTAAAATCCCCAGCCACAATGAATGCAGCCTCCGGGGATAAATGGATTCCAGTTTGCAAAGAGTCAAATAAAGTTTGTTCAGAGCCATCGATGTGTCTGCTTGGGGGAATATATACGGCTGTGATTATAATCGAAGAGAATTCCCTTGGTAGATAATGCGGTCGACATTTGATTGTGAGGAATTCTAAATCAGGTGAACAGAAGGACTTGAGTGCCTGTATGTTGTTATGATCACACCACGTCACGTTAACCATGAAGCATACGCCCCTGCCCCTCTTCTTACCAGAAAGATGTTTGTTTCTGTCTGCACGATGCGTGGAGAAACCAGTTGGCTGCACCGACTCCGATAGCGTCTCTCCAGTGAGCCATGTTTCCGTGAAGCAAAGAACGTTACAGTCTCTGATGTCCCTCTGGAATGCTACCCTTGCTCGGATTTCATCAACCTTGTTGTCAAGAGACTGGACATTGGTGAGAAGAATGCTCGGGAGTGGTGCACGATGTGCCCGTCTCCGGAGTCTGACCAGAAGACCGCTCCGTTTCCCCCTTTTACGAAGTCATTTTTTTGGGTCGCCGGCTGGGATCCATTCCGTTGTCCTGGGTGAAAGGCAGAACACAGGATCCGCTTCGCGAAAGTCATATTCTTGGTCGTACAGATGGTGAGTTGACGCTGCTCTTATGTTTTCTTTATTTCAAATTTTTTTAACAAGTACATTGTAGAATAATAGTGACGACATCAAAACTATGAATATATATAAATAAATGTAAAAAATATATACAGTATTTTTTAACTTGTTAGTAAGCATTTCACGGTAAGGTCTACACCGGTTTTATTCGGCGCATGTGACAAATACAGTTTGATTTGATTTGATATAAGTGTGTGTATTTCAGCGCCAGGCCTCACCATAGGACTTCCCGTTGATGGAACACTTGTTGAAGGTCATGATGTTCTGTGTGAGTGTTCCAGTCTTGTCAGAGAAGATGTATTTGATCTGGCCCAGCTCCTCGTTGAGCGTGGTGGTCCTGGCCTCGGCAGGCGTGTCACTCTTGGGATAGTACATCTTCCTGTCCCAGTCTATGTAGAAACTGTTCCCCAGACGAATGATCTCCACACTGCACCCAAAACACAGGAGAAAGAGAAAGAGAGAGAGGGAGAGAGAAATGCAAACAATTCACATTGATGATTCATGGTGGTGTAGTCCTGTCATCAAAGGCACAGTAGAAGTAACACATTTGGACACAGAGATGCAATTGCAGTGAATGACTGGATAATATGTGAAGTGCACTGACCTGACATAGAGGGATATAGGAACCACAGTGTTGAGGATGATGACGTAGGACCAGAAGGTGAGGAAGGCTGAAAAGGGAGCGTTAACCCCCTCTTGCTTGGGTAGGAACGCAGCAAACTTAGAGCCCTCCTGGTACTCCCAGATTCCATTCCCAACGGCCAGGATTAAACACATAACCGCCAGGAAACCAAAGATCTGGAAGACCAAACACGACAGTTAAGAAGTGTGTGTGTGTGTGATGACTGTGTGTGTATGTATAGTCATACTCACACTCAGCACCAGAACATTCATGAGGCGATCAATGCTGGTCCGTTTCAATGTAGTCTTTCCACAGTTCTGCATCAGCTTGGTGTCTGGACCTGGAAGAGGAAATAGATTGATCATCAGTTGTGGATATATTTTTTTAAGTCTTAGGTAATTTCTCTGACATTATGTGGACCGGTGAGACTCACCTCCAAAGACGACCAGGCCGAAGCACCACTGGGTGTTCCTCAGAGTACAGCCTCTCAGCAGGACCCTCTCGTTGTCCAGGGAGTACATCTCTCCCTTCAGAGTCAGGGTGCCAGTGAACTTATCTAGGCGGTTGTTGGGTGGCTCACAGCGCACCTCGCCTACACAGGGACAAGAGAAGTTCAGGGACTGTACAACAGTTAAGAATATTCTGATTCATAAGATCTAGACTTTTAAGCCATGATAATCTAAACTTTTTTCCAGTCTTACCATTGAAGTTGGCCAGTTTCTCTATGCAATCCTCCAGTTCCCCTGTTACAGTCAGGGCCTGCTTCACCTTCAAGTTAGTTTCTCTAAAGGAGGAGGTGGGCAGGATGAGAAACACAGAGAAAGAGGAAGAGCTCATACAATTAAGAAAGGCAGTGAAATATCTTTGGTGTCAAAGGTAAACACAAACACATGCATGAACGCAACAGAGACACACCCATCTAGTTCAGCTGTTTCTATGTAGATGAGGTTGAGAGGCTCACTGCTGGACAGCAACAGGAGATCGGCCTGGAGAAAGAGAGTGATAAAGACAAGAGAGAGAGCTATAGAATGTTAATGTGAAACCCCATAAATTATGACTTACTTGAAATATAAATTAGTCCGATTTTCTATTCTGTAGAATGACTGGTGACCTACACTGGCTGATTGTATTTCTGTGGTACATCTGCCCTTTGACCCTCAGCAGACACCTCCAACCTTACCGTGACAAACTGATTATTCTCCAGCTTGATGATGTCCCCAACTTGAACATCCATCCACTTTTCACTCCTTAGTCTGAAAAGAGCAAGATCGTAATGATGCTGCGCTAAAGCAAGCCTAGAGTGACATCTGGTGTTTGAGAATGCTAACACTGACTAACAAATCACCACCTGATGCATACACAACAAATATACAGACCTCTTGAGAGCTAATCTGTGACATTCAAGCACTTTCCAAGCACTGAGAAACAAGCTAAGACAAAAGGGAAGAGAGACTCACTCTCCATCGATGAGGACCTCCACCTTCCGGTTGTTCACCTGTCTGTCACATCTGTGTCTGTTCTACACAGGCGAAGGAGAGGGAATATTAGGATCTGGAGACCAGAAAAAAACAGGTCTATGTAGAAACCATGTTCTGTATCTGGTCTTAATACTGTAATTAGTAGACGTTGAGCTCACTATGTCGTCGCTGCCGTCCTTAGCCATGGTCATGGAGAGCACCAGGACCAGGGGGACCACGGTGGTGAACCAGGACAGGGATGATATCTCTGGGATGAGCTGAGAGTAGCCAGGAGAGACAAAACATCACCAGCAGGGACTCAACTTTCTGCTGCCAATTAGTACTGCTACTACCTACAATATAGTATAAGCCTACAGCCAGCTCCAGGCCATGAGGGAGCTTATGTGGATACTATGAAGAAATATACATTTGCACTCAGATTCTACATTTTGGTATATTTACAGCTTCAAATCTTCTTGGGTATGAAGCTACAAGCTTGGTACACCAGTATTTGGGGGGTTTCTCCCATTATTCTCTGGGATCCTCTCAAGCTCTGTCAGGTTTGGTGGGGAGTGTCATTACACAGCTATTTTCAGGTTGCTCCAGAGATGTTTGATCGATTCAATCCGGGCTCTGGCTGGGCCACTCAAGAATATTCAGAGACTTGTCCCGAAGCCACTCCTGCGTTGTCTTGTCTGTGTGCTTAGTGTCGTTGTCCTGTTGGAAGGTAAACCCCAGTCTGAGATCCTGAGTGCTCTGGAGCAGCTTTTCATCAAGGATCTATCTGTACTTTACTCCATTCATCTTCCCTTGATCCCGACTAGTCTCCAAGTCCCTGCTGCTGAAAAACATCCCCACAGCATGATGCTGCCACCCCCATGCTTCAGCATAGGTACGGTGCCAGGTTTCTTCCAGACATGACACTTGGCATTCAGGCCAAAGAGTTCAATCTTGGTTTCGTCAGACCAGAGAATCATGTTCCTTTAGGTGCCTTTTGGCAAACTCCAAGCAGGCTGTCATGTGCCTTTTACTGAGGAGTGGTTTCCGTCTGGCTACTGAGAAGTGGTTTCCGTCTCTACTATAAACGCCTGATTGGTGGAATGCTGCAGAGATGGTTGTCCTTCTGGAAGGTTCTCCAATCTCCACCTAGGAAGTCTGGGGTTCTGTCTGAGTGACCATATGGTCCTTGGTAACCTCCCTGACCAAGGCCCTTCTCCCCTGATTGCTCAGTTTGGCTGGGAGGCCAGCTCTAGGAAGAGACTTAGTGTTTCCAAAGTTCCATTTAAGAATGATGGAGGCCACTGTGTTCTTGGGGACCTTCAATGCTGCAGGCATTTTTTGGTACCCTTCCCCAGATCTGTGCCTCGACACAATCCTGTCTCACTCTACGAACAATTCCTTCGACCTCATGGCTTGGTTTTTGCTCTGACATGCACTGTCAAATGTGGGACCTTATATAGACAGGTGTGCCTTTCCAAATCATGTCCAATCAATTGAATTTACCACAGGTGGACTTCAATCAAGTCGTAGAAACATCTCAAGGATGATCAATGGAAACAGGATGCACCTGACATCAATTTGGAGTCTCATAGCAAAAGGTCTGAATACTTACGTAAATACGGTATCTGTTTTAAAATTTTAATGCATTTGCAAATATTTCAAATCTGTTTTCGCTGTCATTATGGGGGTAGTGTGTGTAGATTGATGAGGACATTCATTTATTTATTTCATACATTTTAGAATAAGGCTGTAACGTAACAAAATGTGGAAAAAGTCAAGGGGTCTGAGTACTTTCCAAATACACTATATCTACAGGCATCAGCCCTGTGCAGCATTGACAGAATAAGGCTTAGAGTGGCTGCATTAAAGGCTGTGTAAAGGTTACCTGGAGACAGAGGAGGAAGAGGAAGTAGGCATTGGCCAGCCTTTGGAACTGCTCAAACAGATTGAGCGGGAGAAAGGTGAAGATATTGTATTTGGAGGTTTTAATGGCATTGTCCTGCATGGGAAGCAAGAGGGGAATGTGTTACTGTGACAAATACACATGAAAACATAACATGCAGACACACAATGTAAACAAAGGCTTGGAATGAGTAATCGACAGCAGTACTTACAGCATACTCGTAAGACAAGTTGAATTCTCTGTCATTTGCTCGCAGGTGTCTTTCTTCCTCTGTAGGGGGAAACACAACATCAATTATATATCACAGGTGTGGCAAAAAACTGCTCAACTCTTCCACAAGTAAATGTTGGCTTTAGCCCCTTAAGGGCTGGGACACAGATAGCCAGATCACAGGCGTGGCAGTAAAATAATAAACTCTGGGGATGCTCTCCACATCAGAGCTGGGGCTAGACTACAGCAGGTCAGTTAACTCACCTTTTACTTCCTTCCTCCCACACTCCAGACCCAATTGTGACAGTAGCGACCCCATGTTCAGCTCATCACTCCCATATCACACCTGGGAGAAGAAACAGATGGCTGATGTGGAATAATAGCTTGATTAATAATGGAATCACAAAGTGAAACTCACTATATAAAATGATGAGAGGCAAGGTTGGGAAACTTCCTGACCATGATGATTTCTCCATACTTGTGGTACAGCTACAGTATATTGTAACCGTGTTATGACAGAGCGAAGGGAGCGGAACGGTCTCATTTACAGCAGGTCTATACACTCTAACCAGTGTGTGGAACAGCAAGTGTGGAACAGCTATAATCATTTTATGACAAGTTCATGGTGAGCCTTGCAGGGTTGTACTAACGTAGGCCTATGTGTAGTATCCTTGGCAACGACCACTTATCAGTTTTACACTATTGGTGAGAGTGAGAATTCTTTAATCACTGGCCCCGCCTCCACACATATCCGCATGCACACACAGACACACAAGCCTGTTCCCTACGCAAATGAGCTTCCTGATATCTAAATGAACACCAACAATCATTAACTTTCAAGTGAACATTTTGTGAAAATGGCATTGATGTGATCTACGTAATGAGCTTTATACAGAAATGATCGAATTTACTTTATAGGGATAATCTGTTGAGTTATGGACAAGGCACTGGTTTTTATGAACAGGTTTCACAAACACAGGTTAAATTAGTCACGGAGTAGGCCTGATTTAAAAAAATATATATATATATAATTTATGTTTGGGTTTTATTCTTCTGGATTACTTTGGCTGGAGCTTTTTAAATGAAGATCAACCATAATCTGGGAATATTTTAGGCCATGTCCATGAAGATAAACTATGAATCCTCTTTATTACAGTGTAAATTGTTCCATGAGGAGGCTTTGAATTTAGTTTGAAATATAAAAAATACAGATCTGATCAAGGCAAGTCTGGGGTGGCAGGTAGCCTAGTGGTTAGAGTGTAGGGCCAGTAACCAAAAGGTTGCTGGATCGAATCCCCAACCGGATAAGGTAAAAATCTGTCGTTCTGCCCCTGAACAAGGCACTGTTCCTCGGTAGGGTGTCATTGTAAATAAGAATTTGTTCTTAACTGATTTAGTTAAATAAAGATGAATTATTTTTAAAATGTAAAAATTTAAAGTCCAGTATAAAGAGGAGTCAAATGTATAGTTTCTGATATTAAGGATGAAGCTCTTGTAAAAGCTCATGTACATTAACCTGCTATGTCGTACATTTCCCCTCTATGCTCACTGGTAGAGTAAATGCCATGTTGAGATGTAGTAGAGTCACTCCTTATCAACCATTTGTACCAGAGCAAAATACACTTGATAATCCATACTCAGTCACTACACTTGAGCTCACTAATAACCCTGAACATTAGACCTGGTATTCCCCACATTATGTCCCGCCTGCCTGAAGTCACAAAGTTCTCTTATCAGACTCCTTATCAGTCTCCTTATCAGTCTCCTTATCAGTCTTCTAGCTCCTCTGTGATGGCTGCCACCAGCTCAAAAACCTCATACACAGCTCACACACCTTATACATTCAAGGAAATAGAAAGCCTTAGAAGTACAGAAACTATTATATATAAACTTGTCAGAGGAAGATACTATAAAGAAGATAATATTAATATATATATATTTATAGTATCTTCCTCTGACAAGTTTTTCACCATGAAATTGTACAGTTCAATGACCATCTGTTTTGGCAGAAACTCACAAATAAACAGCCGAAATTCACTCCAAACCACAGGTCAAAAAGTAATCTCAACCTCTCACGCCCACCACAACACCAAAAGCCTAAACTTCTCCCCAATTCCATGCTTTCCCACACCCATATTTCTTTCATTTTTGATTTAGTTTAAACTTTCACATTGGGAATATTTACTCCCTGCATTGTACCAGAACACACACACTTTGATACAAAGTACCCACTGGGCACACACACTGGTTGAATCAACGTTGTTTCCACGTAGGGCTGTGGTGGTCACGAAATTTCATCAGCCAGTGATTGCCAAGCAAATAACTGTCGGTCTCACGGTAATTGACCGTTAATTAACATAAACACTTTTAACATTTCCTGGCTTCCACACATAGCCTACAAGCAGACCTTTGGAACATCTACATTTTAAAAAGTCCATGTAATACAGCCTACACCTTTACAATAAATCCCTTATTGTAAAGACAGGTCTATGATATTCAGAACATGTAGTCTATTTCAGAAGAACAGAATAGCATAATCTGAGTTGTCCTAATATTAGGTCCTGATCTGGTTATGCCAAGTGGCTGTGGGCTACACTAGTTCTTTTAGCAGACAAGATTTGCATAGACATCAGTGGCATTATTTTATAGTATGAAAAATATAATTGAACAAAGCTAAATAAAATAGAAAGAATATTATCTCCAAACGATTGGTGTGCGCACATGCAGCTATTCTGTGTTGAGCGGTTAACAAAGAAATATGAATTCCTATTTTTTTATTTCAAGTTATTAATGTAACTTTAGTTGTTCTACAAACCTTGGGCTATATGTTTTGATTTTTAATACATTGTAAGGCTGCATGATGAGACTAATGGTGATTTGAAAAAAAGTTGCTGGAAAGTTGCTTGAAAGGCACGAGCTCGGCTGTACACACTACATCAGTCTCTCATTCACAATTTGACAAGCACTTGATGATCAATTCCTAGAATTTCATGGCTGCATCCCCTTTGTGTGGCCGTAACGCACCCTAAAAAAATCCATGCCTTTTTTGGGCCAGTGGCCGTTGTGCCCTTCTCCCTAGGTGCTGTGCACTCCATCACATGATCGGGTTTTTCTTACTGGCTACAAGTGAAGAGAGTCACATCGGGGATGCAACTGCGTGGTTCCTTATCCAATTCCAAGCTGCATATTGAAGATATTGGAAGAACTGTCCACATTTACTTTTCATCAGCCAACAAGGTGAGTAGGCCTTATATACAGCAAAATCACTAGCCTCTGTCAATCTATTCCAAACCTTGCCTGGGACAGTTGTGGGATGCGATAGATCCAAAATGAATACAACCACTAGCATTAAAAAAAAATGTTTTTACACAATGTGGCTGACACAGCAGATCAGAACGTTTAGCTTAAAATGTTAAACTATTAGGCTATTTCTTTACATTATAAGCGCAAAAATGTGCACATGGTAGTAAGCTATAAGCGCAAATGTTCCATGTTCCAAATACCATTATCAAAAGTGACTGCAAATGCAATTATGCATGTAATGCTTCAATTTAAGAAGTTATTTGGCCACTTCAGTTGTGATACAAACTTAACAAAACATATAGGCCTATGGTTAGGCTACATGAGGTGTTTTTTTTAATTTAACTAGGCAAGTCAGTTAAGAACAAATTCTTATTTTCAATGACAGCCTAGGAACAGTGGGTTAACTGCCTTGTTCAGGGGCAGAACAACAGATTTTTACCTTGTCAGCCCAGCGATTCAATCTTGCAACCTTTTGGTTACTAGTCCAACGCTCTAACCACTAGGCTACCTGCTGCCCCAGTGTGCGACTATGATTAGAAAAAGTCGCAAAAAAGGCATTGTTGCTTGGGATGGGCATCATTCACAAATAATAATATATCATTCACAGGTGATAGGCTAATATTGTCACCCATCAGACATAATCATGTCTTTACATATACTAAATAAAATGTGTGAATTTTTTATATTTTTTAGAATGGACCATTATCATGCACCTGTATCGAAACAGGGACAGCTGGAAAAAGTACATGTCATCTATGTACTTAAATAGCGAATGAAGGACTCTTTTCCTGTGGTTCATTAATTTGCTATACTCCTGTTTTAAATATAAGCAATGTGCGTAACATTAGGAAAGTTGAAAAATAAATATAGTAGGTCTAGCCTATAGAAAGCTAATTCTCTTCTTTTTAGTAGAGGCCATCTGTTTTCTCGCGCAATTGCATAGCCGATTGAAATGTTGCGCAACATGAGCTCATGCGCTCTCATGAACTGTTTGATTAGATTTTCTAATAGATTTGCATTGATGTCAGAGTGATTAGAGGGACAATAGAGTGCCGAGTACCAGGCAGTTAGCAAGTTTGGTAGGCTACTAATGACCATCAGCAGCATCAGAGCTTGGAGCAGCCTAATTACCGTGACTAAACGGTCACTTGGAATTTGAACGTTTTCATGACCTGTGACTGCCGGTGTGGTGGTAATACGGTCACTGCAACAGGTCATTTAAATGAACTTATGTTAAACCAACGTTGATCAGACGTTGAATTGACGTCTGTGCCCAGTGGTTTTATGTTCAAATTCATTAGGATGCTGTATATCAGTTTGATTAACTGATCAGCTTTTCCTTATTAGCCAAATACTGTATGTCTGAAGTCTCTGAACTTGTCGACAGACCCGTTCGAGACAGACCCCAGGCACAGGTTCACTTAATTGTTAGCAGCAGTATCATTGGAGAAAAGCAAATAATGTCCAGTCACATACCTGTGAGAAGAATGATATCGGAGTCCCTCAGGAAAGTCAAGGTCCTTCAACAGAACACAGACAGGTACAACAAAGACGGGCAGGAAGTAGGCCTAAGGATGTCTCCAACGACACCCGCTTCTCTCACTCAACACACCCTCCCTTTCAGTTGAACTAGAGTAAATCCAGGAGACGGAACTGCGCTTCAGTCTGGGCAAACACACTTACACCAAGACGCAGACCCAGAGGGGCTCCTGAGACTCCTAGGTAGAAGGCAGGAGTGGAGCAGAGCAGGTGGAGTCCCAGAGGTGGGGTGTGAGGAGGTGGGGGAGGCAAAGTCATGGGCAGCTACAGGAAACAGAACGGGATCCCCCTAAGGGTAATGGCACAGAGCTAGAGTAAACACTGCAGCCAGCGATCTTTGGACCTGGATGTTGAGACACAAGGCAGAGGCAGGTGCTGAGCAGCAGTAAAACTGAGGTGAGGGACAGACACTGGCCAATCAGAACAAACAATGGGGCAATGACCTGGAAGATCAGAGGATACCAGGCATGTCACACACCCTGAGGTGGGGACGCATGCGCAGACACACTATTTTCCACTTCCTATATATGAATTCATATCAAAACAGTCATACTGCACATTACAATATATTCTATATTTTGATTAAAGTCTATGAGTTTTACCCTTTAGAACGTGGCATTGCTCGTATGTGGACTAGAAGTGTTAATACCATCGGAATTGTGATGATTGTTATGAAAGTGGGGGGAGGATGTTGAACAGAATCTCAGAGCTTCAGAGCCACAGGTGAAATCCAAAACCTGGACACGAGTACAAAAGGGTCCTCTGTAGTCCCCAGGACTTCATTATGAGCCAATGGGCAAATGGATGCACAGCCACAGAAGCAGGGTCACACACACGGATACACACACGCACATGATACCAAGGAATGTTGAAGAGACACTGTCATTATTACTGAGTGCATGTCTTACCTTGTGGTGATAGACATCTTCATGACCCTTCTTCAAGGGCACAGTGGTCTTTTCAGGGCACGTGTTTATTATAAAACAAGGCTCTACCAAGCTCAACACCCGCAGCTTGGAGAGAAATGGCAAGGTATCCTCCAGACATTTACGAAATACCAAATGGAAAAGGATATTTGTGAACATCGAACATTCTTTAGTTTTATGCAATGGTTTGTATTTTACCTCTTACAAATAACATAGCTGCAATATGAAATAATGCTGATTATCAAACAAAATATTACTGGCAAAAAACAGCAGGAAAAAAACAAGTCATGTAAAAATTAATGAATAACTATCACATCTGGAGATGAGAATCATGTTTTTTTGTAAAGGAAAACACACTAAATTCGCCAGACACATCAACAGATATTTCTTAAATACTTTATACAAAATTCATAAATTGGAATGTACACATTGTAAATGATCAATACCAAATGTTATCCAGTAGCAATAATACAAATAAAACTTCACAATAGTACTTTGACTGATATACTATACCTGCTAACTATTGTGGTGATTTAATAGTAGTGCAAAAGTTCACAAGTTAAAACAAACAATGTATTAAAAACAGAATGAAATGATAAAAAGTGAACATTTGGGGAGAGCTTGGCACAAGGAACATGTAATGTTAAGAGTGGCAGTGCCCTCCTTAAAGGTAGACATTTTTCCCTAAATCAACAGCCCAAAAGATGTAGGACTTCACGTTGGTACAGTAGATATTGTATATAAAGCCCAGATATAACTTCTGCAGTGTGTGATTTTGCAGTGGTTTCCTATTCAACAAACAGACTATAATTGTATGGACAATGGCAGTGTTACTTGACAAATACAAAAATATTTTCAGTATGAGTGTGATTTTTTTCTCCCCTCATTTCTATGAGGAAGTTGACTGGCATGCATCACACCTTAAGCGAATTGATACAGTACTGAACAGCTCCACCATCATTCCATGTTTCCAAAAAAGGTTTACACACATTTTCAATGTCAACTTTAAAAAAGACTAAGAGAATAATAACTACAACTCAACAAATATTAAACAAATATAAATCCTTCAAAATGATTAAATACAGTTGATTTCGGGCAAATTGACCAATCCTCTATTGTTGTTCAACAAAAGAAATACACAGAAAATAAGGGGTAAAACAGGTATTAAATAGACAGCTTCTATTCTCATCACAGTAGCAAGGCCACTCAGAGATACAAGGAAACATAGCTGGAAAATAATTGTTTTTCTTCAACGGAGACAAAAACTGTTTAAACTCCTCTGGTCCCAAAATATCCTCTAGGTCCAGTTAGTATCTGTAGGGTACTGCAGCACAAAGCCATTCAAAACAACCACTGCAAACAATACTCAAATGCAAATCTAGTAGCCCTCTTTGTTTGCAATAGTAGACCCCATTCGTCATCTGGAATAAATACATTAAAAAAAAACGATAAATAAAATGTCTGTGTCATAGAAGGTTGGCAAGATTAGCCAAATGTTTGTAAAGCATGTATTAAATGTCTTCGCCAGGGTTATTTCCTAGTGAATACAAAGTTTAAGACACGGCCCTCCATACACCACTGCACTTTGATGTACTGTAATAAGCGATTAAACATGCTCACATCTCCATCTATTCTTAATGGAAGTTTCTCTCTCTATTGAAGGCAGCCCTTGGGTTGACGATGTTGATGTCAATTTATCTCCACACAGCACAGCCAGAAGAGGACTGGCCACCCCTCATAGCCTGGTTCCTCTCTAGGTTTCTTCCTAGGTTTTGGCCTTTCTAGGGAGTTTTTCCAAGCCACCGTGCTCCTACACCTGCATTGCTTGCTGTTTGGGGTTTTAGGCCGGGTATCTGTACAGCACTTTGTGACATCAGCTGATGTAAAGAAGGGCTTTATAAATCAATTTGATTGAATTTAGACTCAAAAGCATTATAGAAAATACTAATTCAAAGTGCATTGTCAACATGGTACACTTACGGGATTAATGGGTCAGGAATGAGAGCCCAATTCCTGGCAGGGCACACACAACCCCTTTACATTGAGTGCTGTTGGCATTACAGTACCTCAAGTCAGAAAATAGGTGGATGACTCAAATGTAAAATCACTTCAGAAACAGCACAAGGCACCACTTTCAATACAAAAAAAACCCACTTTCCTTTTCTACAGCAGAAACTAATGTATATACACTATATTTAGGAGCAGGGTACTTGACATGTGGTAGAAGTCAAAAGGATAGAAACCAGGTGAATCTACCTTGACCGATGCACCAACCAAGACATCCCGTGTTTGGACCCTTAAAGTAGCATCGATGAGACTAACACGGATCCTGAAGAACACTAAATTGAGATTGAGGAAGATAAATAAACAATTTTGTACTATAGGTTATAGTCTAAACTTCACACATTCACAGCTTCCAAAGTGTAAGGCATCAAACATACAGCCACAGTTGGGGGGGTATTGCACATGACAAACATTTGTGGGATGAGGGGGAGACCCTGTACTGAAGTACATACAGGCTGGCAGGGAGGTGACTGGCACACAATGCCCATGGCATGTCCATAGTGCAAGACTGGCAGACCCACAGGAAGTACAGTATTGTGTGAGTGTGTGTAATAACCACTTAGTGAAAGAGAAACTGTGTGTGTGAATGATATAGTGAGTGAGAGATTCATAAGGTGAGTGTGATAAATAGTGACCGTATGTTGGTGAACCAGTGTCCATCAAACAGCCAGTAGCAGCCAGGAAACATTATTAGTCCAAAGTCGAGGGGCTTTCCTTCTGTGACAAAGATTCTCCCATCCCTCTCCACTTGTCTTTACTAGAGGCCCTTCACACTCCTCCCCTCCTTTAGGGAGACCTCATCTGCCCTCCTCCGCAGAACGTATCTCAGACTTGAGTTTGACAAACTCCTTGGCCACCTCGTCGTTTGAACGCTGGGAGAGGATGCGCATGGCGGTGAGGCCTGTCTCATCCATGGTGACACTCTGGCCCAGAGGGCACCAGCACGCCACGCTGCCTTTCTCTGCCATGTCCCTCAGCTGCATCACAGCCATGCCCACCACCCGGTCAGCACGACCAAAGCAGTAGTCCTTCACACACATCTGAAGTTCGTAGCACTCAAAGCCATCCTCGTTGCCCAGGACACTGAGGAGACATTGAGGGGAGGGAGAGTTTTCTTTTTTACGATGAGCATTGGCTATTTCAAGGGGCTACTATTGGTTAATGTAGGTAACAGGCTACTGTACTATTGCTTGGCTCTGCACTCACAAGTGGAAGGTCTCGTTGAACTTGGGCGCCCAGCTGTTGTTCTTGGACTTGGTTTGGAACTTGCGCTTCTTGTCACTGAGGTGGGGTCCGATCATGGTGATCTCCACGAAGGGCCGGAACATCCCAGACGTCTGCCACTTCAGATCATTGCCTCCCACCACTGATACACAATGAGGAAGGAGATTGTTAGTTTGTTGGGACAGGGAGAAACAGAGATAATGGTTCATTATAGTCATTTTCCCTTAAACCTTTACAAATCCCTATAAGAACCTTTGACAGTGACTTTGTGCTCCCCAGTCCCAGGATGGGTGAATAGGTCCATCTGTATGGATATCTCTCCAACTGGCTTGTCCACTCCTGAGCCTAGCGTACACACAGATAGAAACACAAGACATGATCTTCCAGTGGTGGTCAGTGGTTATAGATACCAGGAGTAGTATCCGTCAGGGAGGAGGAGGAGGAGAGGGCATGGGTAGTGTCATACAACCAGGAGGAGGAGCAGTCAGGGTTGATGTTTGGGGCAAACTCACCCACAGGGGCAGGGGCAGATGGTTAGGGGTTTATGTACAGTCACAGAGTAAAGGAGGGAGGGGTTGTTGGCACATGCTATCCATTGTTGGCACAACCTACCCCTGGAGGGTTGTATTTTTTCATTGGGAGTTAACCTAATACCCTTCCCATTGTGCACTGGTGAGGAGGCAGCAGAGGAGATAACAAGAGAGAAGACAAACAGCAAAAAACACATCAAATGGCAGCAGAGTCATGTTAGACTTCAACTCACAGAACAGTCACACAGACAGATAAAGTTAGTTAATAGGTAAGTAATAGAGACAGACAATATTTAGCTGATAGATCAACTTCAAGCCCTTTACTGGAATATAACAGTACTCAAGACCCCTGGTGACCCCTGGTGGCAAGGCAGGGGAGAAACAAAAGTTATTTTAGGACTGTGTTGTGTACAGTATTTATTTAGAAACAATGGAACACAGACTGATGCAATTGTGTGTGCGCGCGCCTTACCTTGTGCGTGTTGTGTTGTGACGAAGGTCTTAATGAGTGTGTCTGTGGTCTGTGTGTAGAGGGACAGAGCGTGGCGTAGTGAGGTCAACTCAGAACTCTTCTCCAGGAAAGCCTTCTTCAGACCGTTTCCTCCAGCATGGAAGTATTGCTGCAGAAGAAAGGGTAAATATGGGAAAAGAGAGGGAGACGGAAGGATTGTTTTCCTCCTATGCAATGAATGAGGACGGTAATTAAATGCTCAGCAACCAAGTCATCTTCAGCAACTACTGTAAGTAGTAACTTTATCACAGGCGTCACTATGAACTTAAACATAACACAAACCTTGATTGTGTCCAGTGCTATATCGATGACAGCACACTGTTTAGGTGTCAGGCTTTTGGCCTCTCCTGCCATGTGATCCTTGAGCTTGGAGAGCTGTCCCAGTTCCTTGGCTGCAGACAGGATCTGAGCCCCCTGACCCACACAAAAAAATAGATATCTTTTTTATGTATTTGTACAATTTTTCTTTTAGGATACATGTGAAATAGGTAGAAAAGGCCAAATAAAAAATGTAATAATAAATATATATATTTAATGCAATTGAAATGCCTTCCAACATATATCAAGGAATGTATTTCAAATGTCTATCACAATGAGTGCAGAAAACATTATAAACAACTGCTCTTTCCATGACAGACTGACCAGGTGAACCCAGGTGAAGAAACACTTAAAATAAGAGATGTGTTTCATGTAGGCTTACCCTGGTGTGACGCTTTGATAACCGTGTAAATCTCTAGGACAGTGGTTCCCAAACTTTTTATAGTCCCGTACCCCTTCAAACATTCAACCTCCAGCTGCGTACCTCCTCTGGCGCCAGGGTCATCGCACTCTCAAATGTTGTTTTAAGCCATCATTGTAAGCCACCAATCATTGTACCCCCCCACCCACACACACACACACTATACAATACATTTATTAAACATAAGAATGAGTGTGAGTTTTGTCACAACCCGGCTCATGGGAAGTGACAAAGAGCTCTTATAGGATCAGGGCACAAATAATAATATTGTAATCATAAATCATTTTGCTCTTTATTTAACCATCTTACATATAAAACCTTATTAGGTCATCGAAAATTGTGAATAACTCACCATAGGTTACTGAGAAGGGTGTGCTTGAAAGGATGCACATATAGTTGAAGTCGGAAGTTTACATACACTGAGGTTGGAGTCATTAAAACTCATTTTTCAACCACTCCACACATATCTTGTTAACAAACTATAGTTTTGGCAAGGTGGTTAGGACATCTACTTTGTGCATGACAAGTAAGTTTTCCAACAATTGTTTATAGACAGATTATTTCACTTATAATTCACTGTATCACAATTCCAGTGGGTCAGAAGTTTACATACACTAAGTTGACTGTGCCTTTAAACAGCTTGGAAAATTCCAGAAAATTATGTCATGGCATTTGAAGCTTTTGATGGGCTAATTGACATAATTTGAGTCAATTGGAGGTGTACCTTTTGATTTATGTCAAGGCCTACATTCAAACTTAGTGGCTCTTTGCTTGACGACATGGGAAAAATCAAAAGAAATCAGCCAAGACCTCAGGAAAAGAATTGGAGACCTCCACAAGTCTGGTTCATCCTTGGGAGAAATTTCCAAACACCTGAAGGTACCACGTTCATCTGTACAAACAATAGTACACAAGTATAAACACCATGGGACCACACAGCAGTCATACCACTCAGGAAGGAGACGCGTTCTGTCTCCTAGAGATGAACGTACTTTGGTGTGAAACGTGCAAATAAATCACAGAACAGCAGCAAATGACCTTGTGAAGATGCTGGAGGAAACAGGTACAAAAGTATCTATATCCACAGTAAAATGAGTCCTATATCAACATATCTTGAAAGGCCGCTCAGCAAGGAAGAAGCCACTGCTCCAAAACCGCCATAAAAAAGCCAGACTACAGTTTGCAACTGCACATGGGGACAAAGATGGTTATTTTTGGAGAAATGTCCTCTGGTCTGATGAAACAAAAATAGAACTGTTTGGCCATATTGACCATCGTTATTTTTGGAGGAAAAAGAGCCGAAGAACACCATCCCAACCGTGAAGCACGTGGGTGGCAGCATCATGTTGTGGGGGTGCTTTTCTGCAGGAGGGACTGGTGCACTTCACAAAATAGATGGCATCATCATGAGAGAAAATGTGGATATATTGAAGCAACATCTCAAGACATCAGTCAGGAAGTTAAAGCTTGGTCACAAATGGGTCTTCCAAATGGACAATGGCCCCAAGCATACCTCCAAAGTTGTGGCAAAATGGATTAAGGACAACAAACTCAAGGAATTGGAGTGGCCATCACAAAGCCCTGACCTCAATCCTATTGAAATTTTGAGGGCAGAACTGAAAAAGCGTTTGCGAGCAAGGTCTACAAACCTGACTCAGTTACACCTGCTCTGTCAGGAGGAATTGGCCAAAATTCACCCAACTTATTGTTGGAAGCTTGTGAAAGGCTACCCGAAACGTTTGAACAAAGTTAAACAATTTAAAGGCAATGCTACCAAATACTAATTGAGTTTACGTAAACTTCTGACCAATTGGGAACGTGATGAAAGAAAGAAATGCTGAAATAAATAATTCTCTACTATTATTCTGACATTTCACCTTCTTAAAATAAAGTGGTGATCCTAACTGACCTAAAACAGGGAATTTTTACTAGGATTAAATGTCAGGAATTGTGAAAACTGAGTTTAAATGTATTTGGCTAAGGTGTATTTAAACTTCCAACTTCAACTGTATCTTGGGTTGTATTGGAGTGAGTCTCAGTCTTAAATTATTTTCCACACACATTCTGAGCCTGTATTTAGTTGTCATACTAGTGAGTGCCGAGAATCAACTCTCACATAGGTAAGTGGTTGCAAAGGGCATCAGGGTCTTAAAAGTTAGATTTGCCAAGGCTGAGAGCAGCCAATCCAGAAATCTGGCAGTGGCTTCTGATTTAAATTCAATTTTAACAGAAGCGCTTGCGGCAATTTCGATGAGGCTCTCTTGTTCAGATATCGGTAAGTGGCAGGGCATGAAAGGGATAACGAATCCATTTGTTTGTGTCATCCGTTTCGGGAAAGTACCTGCGTAATTGCGCACCCAACTCACTCAGGTGCTTTGCTATATGACATTTGACATTGTCCGTAAGCTTTAGCTCATTTGCAAACAAAAAAAAAATCATACAATGATGGAAAGATCTGTTTGTTGTCCTTGTTAATGCAGAAAGAGAAGAGCTCCAACTGCTCAGTCATAGCCTCAATTTTGACCCTTACATTGAATATAGTTGCAGAGTCCCTGTATCCTAGATTCAGACCATTCAGACGAGAAAAAACTTCACCCAGACAGGCCGTGTGAGAAACTCATCATGCAAACGGACAGACAAGTGAAAATTAAGGTCTGTAAAGAAAACTTTAAGCACGTCTCTCAATTCAAAAAAACATGTCAATACTTTGCTCCTTGATAACCAGCTCACTTCTGTATTTTGTAAAAGCGTTACATGGTGGCTGCCCATATCATTGCATAGTGCAGATTATACACGAGAGTTCAGGGGCCTTCCTTAAACAAAGTTAATAATTTTCACTGTAGTGTCCAAAACATCTTTCAAGCTGTCAGGCATTCCCTTGGCAGCAAGAGCCTCTCGGTGGATGCTGCAGTGTACCCAAGTGGCATCGGGAGCAACTGCTTGCACGCGTGTTACCACTCCACTATGTCTCCGTCATGGCTTTTGCGCCATCAGTACAGACACCAACACATATTGACCACCAAAGTCCATTTGATGTCACAAAGCTTTCCAGTACTTTTAAAATATCCTCTCCTGTTGTCCTGGTTGCCAGTGGTTTGCAGAAGAGGATGTCTTCCTTAACCTATTTGGGCTAGGGGGAAGCATTTTCACTTTTGGATGAAAAGCATGCCCAGAGTAAACTGCCTCCTACTCAGTCCCAGATACTAATATATGCATATTATTATAGTAAACACTCTTGGATAGTAAACACTCAGTTTCTAAAACAGTTTCTAAAACTGTTTGAATGATGTCTGTGAGTATAACACAACTCACATGGCAGGCAAAAACCTGAGAAAAAATCCAAAGAGGAAATCTGAGGTTTGTAGTTTTTAAACTCAGCCCCTATTAAAGTTACAGTGGGATATTGGTTATATTGCACTTCCTAAGTCTTCCACTAGATGTCAACCGTCTTTAGAAACTTGTTTGATGCTTCTACTATGAAGGGGGGCTGAATGAGAGGGGAATGAGTCAGAGGTCTGCCAGCAGTCACGAGCTCAGTCATGCGCATTCACGAGAGGTAGCTCTCGTTCCATTGGTTTTCTACAGACAATGGAATTCTCAGTTTGGAACATTATTGAAAATTTATGATAGTAAAAAAAACAGTAACATAACTTTTTGGAATTTTCGTCCGACCATTCCGCTGGAAGTTGCACGCGCGTTTCAATTTGTTTACCAAAACGCCCTAACAAAAGGAGGTATATGGACATAAATTATGAACTTTATCGAACAAATCAAACATTTATTGTGGATCTGGGATTCCTGGGAGTGCATTCTGATGAAAATCATCAAAGGTAAGTGAATATTTATAATGCTATTTCTGACTAATATTGACTGCGCAACATGGCGGATATTTCTTTTGGCTGGTTTGGGCTCTGAGCTCCGTACTCAGATTATTGCATGGTATGCTTTTTCCGTAAAGTTTTTGGGAAATCTGATACAGAGGTAAAGGAGAAGTTTATCTAAAGTTCCATGCATAACACTTGAATTTTCAAGTGATGTGGCTCTCTGCAAAATCACCGCATGTTTTGGAAGCAAAACATTACTTTACGTAACGTGCCAATGTAAAATTAGATTTTTGGATATAAATATGCACTTTATCGAACAAAACATACATGTATTGTGTAAAATGAAGTCCTGAGTGTCATCTGATGAAGATCATCAAAGGTTATTGATTAAATTTCTCTATTTGTGCTTTTTGTGATTCCTCTCTTTGGCTGAAAAAATGGCTGGGTTTTTCTGTGATTGGTGGTGACCTAACATAATTGTTTGTGGAGCTTTCGCTGTTAAGCATTTTTAAAATCAGACACTGTGGCTGGATTAATGATAATTGTATCTGTAAAATGGTGCCTAATACTTGTATGTTTGAGATTTGATTTATGAGATTTCTAGCGGAACCCCGTTCCCAGACAGGTTAATTGACCCCCCATAAACATAACAGACATTTACCAGGGGCTGTGCCAGGCCCGCCACGTCTGTTGACTCATCCAGCTGTAACACACATAATTCACTGGCTTGTACGAGAAGCAGTAATTGTTTCAAAACATCTTCTGCCATGTCACTGATGCGTTGTGAAACAGTGTTGTTTGATGAAGGCATTGTCTGTAGTTATTTTGGCCTTTTCCTCCAGCATTGTCCCAGCCATATCCACGGCAGCAGGAAGAATTAAGTCCTCCACAATAGTATGCCTGTCCTAGCCACTCGGTAGCTCACCATATAAGACACTTCTAGACCCTTCTAATGGTATCTCTTGCTTTTATACATGTCTTACTACTTGAAAGTTGTCTTAGTTCTCGCTCACAAAACTACCCTGGCCTCTTTTTCAAAATGCCCACTGGCTCCAGGTCATCTACAAGTCCATGCTAGGTAAAGCTCCGCCTTATCTCAGTTCACTGGTAACGATGGCAACACCCACCCGTAGCACGCACTCCAGCAGGTGTATCTCACTGATCATCCCTAAAGCCAACACCTCATTTGGCCGCCTTTCGTTCCAGTTCTCTGCTGCCTGTGACTGGAACGAATTGCAAAAATCGGAGACTTTATCTCCCTCACCAACTTCAAACATCTGCTATCTGACCAGCTAACCGATCGCTGCAGCTGTACATAGTCTATCGGTAAATAGCCCACCCAATTTTACCTACCTCATCCCCATACTGTTTATATTTATTTACTTTTCTGCTCTTTTGCACACCAATATCTCTACCTGTACATGACCATCTGATCATTTATCACTCCAGTGTTAATCTGCAAAATTGTAATTATTCGCCTACCTCCTCATGCCTTTTGCACACAATGTATATAGACTCTTTTTTTCCCCTACTGTGTTATTGACTTGTTAATGGTTTACTCCATGTGTAATTCTGTGTTGTCTGTTCACACTGCTATGCTTTATCTTGGCCAGGTCGCAGTTGCAAATGAGAACTTGTTCTCAACTAGCCTACCTGGTTAAATAAAGGTGAAATAAAAAATAAATAAAAAATAAATAAAAATGGCATGTTTTGTTTCTAAATGTCACCACAGGAGAGAAGGTTTAATTGAGTTGTAGTTTTGCACATATAACACACTTGCTGAGGAAAAGCACCACTCCCAATATAAGTGAACCCCAACTCAATGCAGTTCTCATCATATTTGCACCTCTTTGATGGTCCAACGTCCTGGTCTGTTGTTCTGTGCTTTCCCGGGTAAGGGGCAGTAGCTCTTAGCTCTCTCTCGTAGCTCTCTCTTGTCCATGCTAGCTGGGCTAACAACACATGTAGAATTACTGATGCTAGCATTGGATGTGCTCGTGGAAGCAGAACAACTTATGTTGTCGACAGAATTTATCCATTATCAAGCAAACGGAATGAGCAGCAGCTACATTTGGCTACACAAGGACCGTTAGTGGAATTCCCGCAACAGAGTAACGGTTAATGTGATTGGATGTTAATTATTTGACTAGGCTACCTGTATTTGACATTGTGTTGTTATTTTGCTGAACACTAGATGGTTTCATTTTATTTTTGGCAGTGAAACGAAGCTACTCAGGCGAGAAAAAAAAAAACTCACCCAAACGTATAGCCCAGTTGGAAAATAGAAATGAACTATTTAAACATGCGAAGAACCCCTGTTCGGGAATATCTGCTCTAGGACAAGGTAACTTTTATCAACATATTCACCTGTATTTAGCCCCCCAAAAATGAAATGCTAATTAGCTGCTAACGTGGCTATCATAAATAACTACAAATGCCATGATGATCTGGACGAGACTGACAAATTGAGGCAAAGGTAAGAATCTCTGGATTAATTATCTAATGTTAGCTAAATGTAGTAATTCTGTGAACTTTCTGGTGCAAGTTTAAAATGGACAATACCTGTTAGCAAAGGTGTCAGCTAGAGATGACGTGTAGAAGCTTGCAGGGATTTGTAGTTTTGCATGATGTCTACTTTGATGCTAATTAAATCAAATCAAAGTTTATTTGTCACGTGCGCCGAATACCTTACAGTGAAATGCTTACTTACAGGCTCTAACCAACAGTGCAATTTTAAAAAAAGGTATTAGGTGAACAATAGGTAAGTAAAGAAATAAAATCAACAGTAAAAAATAACAGTAGCGAGGCAATATACAGTAGCGAGGCTATAAAAGTAACGAGGCAATATACAGTAGCAAGGCTATATACAGGCTATATACAGTTAGTCAGGCTGATTGAGGTAGTATGTACATGTCGATATGGTTAAAGTGACTATGCATATACGATTAACAGAGAGTAGCAGTAGTGTAAAAGAGGGGTTGGCGGGTGGTGGGACACAAGACAGATAGCCTGGTTAGCCAATGTGCTGGTTGGTCGGGTTCATTGAGGTAGTATGTACATGAATGTATAGTTAAAGTGACTATGCATATATGATAAACAGAGTAGCAGCAGCGTAAAAGAGGGGTGGGGGGGTACACAATGCAAATAGTCCGGGTAGCCATTTGATTACATGTTCAGGAGTCTTATGGCTTGGGGGTATAAATGAATTAAGAATTTTCGAATCTGAGAGTGAATAAAGACAAATATATTGATAAAGGTCACCTTGTCCGAAAGAGACTTACATGGTTTTCAAATTGTCATGCCAAGGTAAGTCTACTTGAAACACAGCTTTAAGTATTTCATCAATACCAATGGGAAAAACTAACGGTGGAAAAACAATTGGAACCAAAACATTGTAGAATATAATGCCTCTCATTGGAGGACCTAGACCTACACTTTGACACATTGTGGAGCATTGTACGATGTATAGTTTTTTTTTCATCGATAAAAACGAAGTCCCTTAATATAGTTTTAAAAAAATACCTTGAGAAGGGATTTTTTTTTAATGAAGTTGAACATGTGCTCTTTATGACAGAACAAACAATTAAAATGATATCACTGCCAGTTTTGGCTTTGTGGCCAAAAAAAGTATCTCCATTAGCCAATACGTAAAGAGTAATATTAGAAGATGAATTTGGAAGCACTTTGGCCACCCTGAAGTCTAGATGTCATACCCAAGCATTTCTGGATTATTGTCAGGCATTACATTCATTTGAGTAAATACACAAATGTATGTACAGTACCAGTCAGAAGTTTGGACACACCTACTCTTTCCAGGGTTTTTCTTAATTTTAATATTTTACATTGTAGAATAATAGTGTAGACATCAAAACTATGAAATAACACATATGGAATCATATTTTACATTTGAGATTCTTCAAAGTAGCCATTTTTTGCCTTGATGACAGCTTTGCACACTCTTGGCATTCTCTCAACCAGCTTCATGAGGTAGTCACCTGGAATACATTTCAATTAATAGGTGTGCCTTGTTAAAAGTTACATTTGTGGAATTTCTTTCCTTCTTAATGTATTTGAGCCAATCAATCAGTTGTGTTGTGACAAGGTAGGGGTGGTATACAGAAGATAGTCTTTTACCAAATAGGACTAAGTACATATTATTGTAAGAACAGCTCAAATAAGCAGAGAAACGACAGTCCATCATTACTTTAAGACATGAAGGTCAATCAATCCACAAAATGTCAAGAACTTTGAAAGTTTCTTCAAGTGCAGTCGCAAAAACCATCATGTGCTATGATGAAACTGGCTTTCATGAGGACTGCCACAGGAAAGGAAGACCCAGAGTTAACTCTGCGGCAGAGGATAAGTTCATTAGAGTTACCAGCCTCAGATATTGCAGCCCAAATAAATGTATCACAGAGTTCAAGTAACAGACATCTCAACATCAACTGTTCGGAGGAGACTGCGTGAATTAGGTCTTCATGATCGATTTGCTGAAAAGAAACCACTACTAAAGGACACCAATAATAAGAAGAGACTTGCTTGGGCCAAGAAACACAAGCAATGGACATGAGACCAGTGGAAATCTGTCCTTTGGTCTGATGAGTCCAAATTTGAGACATTCGGTTCCAACTGCTGTGTCTTTGTGAGACGCAGAGTAGGTGAACGGATGATCTCCGCATGTGTGATTCCCACCATGAAGCATGAAGGAGGTGTGGGGGTGCTTTTCTGGTGACATGGTCTGTGATTTATTTAGAATTCCAGGCACACTTAACCAGCATGGCTACCACAACGATATGCCATACCTTCTGGTTTGTGTTTAGTGGGACTATCATTTGTTTTTTAACGAGAATGACCCAACACACCTCCAGGTTGTGTAAGAGCTATTTGACCAAGAAGGAGAGTGATGAGTGCTGCATCAGATGACCTGGCCACCACAATCACCCGACCTCAACCAACTGAGATGGTTTGGGATGAATTGGACCGCAGATTGAAGGAAAAGAAGCCAACAAGTGCTCAGCATATGTGGAAACTGCTTCAAGACTGTTGGAAAAGCATTCCAGGTGAAGCTGGTTGAGAGAATGCCAAGAGTGTGCAAAGCTGTCATAGTTTTGAAGTATTCACTATTAGAAAATAGTAAAAAATAAAGAAAAACCCTTGAATGAGTAGGTGTGTCCAAACGTCTGACTGGTACTGCACATGCATCTCTGGAGTACATTTTAAGGCATTACATGCATTTTAGCAAAGGTGCAAATGTATCTACATGTATTTGACATAAATATTTAACCTCCACGTAAAATGTGTTTTTTTTTCCAAATGGGGAGGAAAAGAACATGCATAACATTAGGAGAGTGTTTGGAGTAGAGAGCCATGAGAAAAAGGCCACGTTTTAAAAGGTGAATGTTGAGGATGTTAGGTCTTACAAAGGTGCCATTTCCTTGCGGAAGGACAATGGTCTTCTCCAGGCTGCTCATCACAATCCTCCACAGCTCCTTCAGAACCCGCTTCAGAACCGTCTTCTCACACGCCGAGGCAAACAGCGTCAACCTGCATACATACACACACTCAATGTATGTTGTGCCATGCAACATGGCACAACATACTGACAATAACACCTTTGACTTCATAGAGAAGGCCCTAAAATGTACGCCACCAAAACAGTGACCATAGCAAAGCAGGAGAGAATCAAGGGATCCACTCACTTTGAATCCAAGAAGTCCATGAGTGGCCGCAGCATGTTGTCGGAGTCGGCCTCCACCACGTTGTGGATGTTGGCGTTGACTGGGCCCTTGATCTGATAGAGCAGAGAGGCCATCTGTCTCATACAGTCATCAATATGGACCTGGAAACTATAGGAGAGAAAGGAGCCACAGAGGTTATAGGTCAGAGCAAAAAAATTGACTACAGAGTCTGTGTGCAAGAGATTACAGTACAAACATTAGGAATGGGTGAGTTGTAGAGTATGGGGAGAGTGTACATGTTTGAATCTTGGGACTGCGTTGTGTGTGTGTGTGTGTGTGTGTGTGGGTGTGTGTACCTGTTTCCAAATGTGGTACTCAGCTCATCCAGCACATTGTTCAGCTTGACCTGAAGCTCATTCAGGAGGTCACTAGCGTCTGTGTCCAGCTGCAGATGGACAGACAGGCAGAAAGAGAAAGGCATAAAGATAGACATTAAGGCAGACAGACGCAGAGAAGACAGTCTGATAAGTACGAGTACGGCACGTTTTACTTTACCATGTAACATGTTATATCAGCATGATTCTCACAAACCAGAGAACACACACACTGTAAAGTGTGCATATTGCAAGCCAAAGTAGAGCACATGATAATCCATCATCAATGGAGGAAAAGTTATTTTCGCCAGTAAATTAACAAGCACGGCAAGAAAAGGCATCAAACATTTTCATAGAAAGTGAAAATAGGACATGTTTGACTGAAGTAGTGAGATTCCCTATAATTGCAATGCACAACATGTCACTGCTACTTCTTTTCTATTTAATTATAGTCACTCTGTTTTATTAGACACACACTCCTGCAGAATAATCCACCTTTTTGCATGTAATAATCACCACCTTCAAAGAAATATGATTAAAGAAAATGAAGTTTTATTATGACAGCAGATTCATGATATTGACTCAGAAGTATACACTATTAGAGGAGCCACCAGGTGTCACGTGTCCCAGATCTACAACCACAGCATCGGTCTGACAGAAACCATCTCACAGAGGCCTAAAGCAACCCCAGCCAGACAGATGACAACATGATGTGGCCCATTAAGCTAATACTCCAATAAGCCAGCTGATACATGGACTGCCAGGGACTAGACTACATGTCTAGGGTGTAGACGAGGGTACAGTATAGGACAGCTGTGGGGGAGACTACTTAATGAGTTCTGCACCAGTGGATACAAGGAAGGCTTACAGGGGCTATAGGGAGAGACAGAGTATGTTTTTCATGAGTATCCTGTGCGTGTGTATACTGCTGAGTAAGTGACTGTTAGTGACTGTGATGCACAAGTGTGTTAGTGTGGATTGCCACTCACTGAGGATGTCACATCCTCACTACACTCACCTTTACCTCCTCTTTCTTTTCAGGCTATCCGAGAGCGGTAGGGAAGAAAAGATATGGCAACATGTACTGCCATCTCTTATGAAGAGATCGCATTGAGTAAAAACAACCCACACTGCTAGCAATATATGGCAAATACCTGAAGAGCAAGTAAATCTTTTGACCAATGAACCAGTGTCATTTTTGTGAGCAGCATAGCTACCCCTCAACTACACAACGCAGGGAGAAAGACACACACTAACCCACCTTTTCCTCTTTTATGGTTTCACGATGGGGATTCCTAAAGGCTCTATAGAGGGTGAACCATAAAATTAGGAATGAGAGTAATTTAATAGGATCTCTGTGGGGTTAACTTTATTCCACGGACTCCATGTGCAGTCTTCTAATGATAACATAAACCAACCAGAGTCTTTCTATCCACATAATCAGTTATGACCTGCTGGTCATGTGGGAGGTGATTTACATACTCTATCTACAACACCACTTTGGTAACTATCAAACTGCCCCCAATCAAAAGGGAATGCACAACCACCTTATCTTCCTCATTATCCTCCTGCTTGTCAATATTTAGCAGTGAAGGAAATATCTCAAGTTATCAAACTTTTGTGCTACAATTCAATCATGGGTGTGTAAACCAATACTAAGGGATTACTAAGCCAAACTACTTTACTCAACATCCAATAACTCAGTTACAACTCAGTAAGAATGGGACAATAATTCAGAATGAAGCCGGTCCTCTTCATACTTAACATACAGCTTTTCTTTACTTTCAATATTTTCTACATTGTAGAATAATAGTGAATACGTCAAAACTATGAAATAACACATTTAGAATCATGTAGTAACCAAAAAATGTGTTAAACAAATCAAAATATTTGTTATATTTGAGATTCTTCAAAGTAGCCACCCTTTGCCTTGATGACAGCTTTGCACATTCTTGGCATTCTCTCATCCAGCTTCATGAGGTAGTCACCTGGAATGCATTTCAATTAACAGATGTGCCTTGCTAAAAGTTAAATTTGTGGAATTTCTTTCCTTCCTAATGCGTTTGAGCGAGTCAGTTGCGATGTGACAAGGTAGGGGTGGTATACAGAAGATAGCCCTATTTGGTAAAAGACCACGTCCATATTATGGCAAGAACAGCTCAAATAAGCAAAGAGAAACGACAGGCCATCATTACTTTCAGTCAATGTGGGAAATCTCAAAAACAATCAAGCGCTATGATGAGGACCGCCACAGGAAAGGAAGACCCAGAGTTAACTCTGCTGCAGAGGATAAGTTCATTAGAGTTACCAGCCTTAGATATTGCAGCCCAAACAAATGCATCACAGAGTTCAAATAACAACATCAACTGTTCAGAGGAGACTGCGTGAATCAGGCCTTCATGGTTGATTTGCTGCAAAGCAACCACTACTAAAGGACACCAATAAGAAGAAGAGACTTGCTTGGGCCAAAAAACAAGTGGAAATCTGTCCTTTGGTCTGATGAGTCCAAATTTGTGAGACGCAGAGTAGGTAAACTGATGATCTCCGTATGTGTGGTTCCCATCGTGAAGCATGGAGGAGGAGGGGTGATGGTGTGCTTTGCTGGTGACACTGTCTGTGATTGATTTAGAATTCAAGGCACACCTAACCAGCATGGCTACCACACCATTCTGTGTAACTATAATTTGTTTTTCAACAGGACAATGATCCAGCGCACCTCCAGGCTGTGTAAGGACTATTTGACCAAGAAGGAGAGTGATGAGTGCTGCATCAGATGACCTGTTCTCCACAATCACCCAATCTCAACCCAATTGACATGGTTTGGGATGAGTTGGACCGCAGAGTGAAGGAAAAGGAGCCAACAAGTGCTCAGCATATGTGGGAACTGCTTCAAGACTGTTGTAAAAGCATTACAGGTGAAGCTGGTTGAGAGAATGCCATAGTTTATTTAATAGTTTTGATGTCTTCACTATTATTCTACAATGTAGAAAATCATAAAAATAAAGAAAAACCCTTGAATGAGTAGGTGTGTCCAAACTTTTGACTGGCACTGTACATATAACTACATTGTGCTCTTAAAGTAGGGATGCTAAACATAGGGAAGGTCAGACCATACATAGCTTTTTGCCCTCAAGGAAGTTGATGTAGGGAAATAATATAAATCACCAAGGGCATATGTTAATGTAACAGTCTAGTCTACACAATAAGAAGTGGCTTATACAGTACAGTATGCTATTTATCTAATGCTCTATTCTTCATGACAGGATGACATCAACGATACTCTAAATCAGCGATTCTCAACTGCTGAGTCACAGTTGAGAAAAGTTTGTTGAAATTAACTTACATTTTTAAATTAACTTGATCTCTAAAAAGAAATCTTCAATCTTAACAATATTTTCAATATAGAGCTATTTAGCGGATTTGGTTGATTTTCTGGTCTCAAATCAGTGAGCTTAACATTCTTCATCAAGAATATGGGAAAAATGGACTTATTGACAATGAAAAAGGTGGGACTGCTGTTCCCTTGTTATATTACTGCTACATTTACTATCAAATTTGCGTTGCAAATATTGGGTTGCGACAGACAACCTGGTTCAATTTAGGTCCTGAGGCAAAATCAGTTGAGAACCGCTGCTCTAAATCATGTGGACCATCTCCATACCATTGCTTCCTTGTTTGCTAACTGGTACAGAAAGACACAAATACCATGTTCATGACCTTGTCTATGAAGAGCAGTTTCAACATCATTGAACCATATGTTCACAACTTCACACATAACAAATAATTGAGATTCTTTATTTCTCTAGGTGTGATGCCAGAGTAGCACATCATTCACTCCTTTAAATCCAAACCTGCGAACACCAAAGTCTGCTCAACTAGCAGCATGAGCCCAGAGACACACTGAGCCTGTAGACTTCTCCAGCAGGTTCCTGGTGGTCCGTAGCACAGTGAGGAAGAACACAGTTCACCCCCACCCGCCACCCCAGCTCCATCTTACCCATCTGTCGAAGAAGCCATTTATTATTATCGCTTCCTATACATAGTGTCGCTGCTTACCCGTTTGGCACCCATGGACTCAAACATCTTCTCCAGCTGGATCCGCAACTGCTGCACATTATTCATCAGTACACACGTCTACACAGGGGGAGAGAGAGGTACAGAGACCCGTTTAAAACTCGGCAAAAACCCCCACCAATGATATGTTGTGTAAGGCAGGATATGAAGACTTACAATCTTCTCTTTGTCAGAGTAGGAGGGGAAGCTCTTGGTCAGAATAGCACTGTACTGCAGAAGAACTTTGGCAATAGTCTGTGGGGAGGAAAACAAGTAATTAAAAACTGTCCAACTAAATATGGGTGACATGTCCTTGGAAATATATTTCATCAAAACCACTAAATGACAGTCATCCTTTTCTGTGAATGCGAAGTGGTCTTTTTACACAGGCTAGAGGCTAGTGTGGTTATTCTGTAAAGTTAAAGTAAGGGTATGTATGTGAGGTTACTGCCAAAAGGCCTCTGAAAGTATGAATGTATGCTGTGCCAGGCCAGGCTAGCCCCAGGGATCTAGCCCCAGGGAGAAGGTGAGAGGGTATATTAAATTATGTTGTCCCATTAGTCATTTTGATTTAATGAGAACATATCATATCCAATTCCTTTTAGACAAATGTGAAAGTCCCTTAGTCCCTCAAAAGTCCCTCCGGCTACTTTTATTGAAATGTGATTTACTGGGGCTCATATCTGTAATAAGCGTACACTATTCTCAAATAAGAAAAGCAATGGTAAAGGATTTCTCTGAAGGGCAGAGTTGGCTGTTTTCAGGCCTAGAAAATGCTCTGGGCGGTCATGAATCACTTTAATAAGATTTGGGGATGTTTCAAAGGTTTGAGCCAGTGTTGTCGTACTTGAGACCGGTCTCAGTCCCAAGACCACATATTGAGTGTCTGGGTGTGGGACACATTTTTATTCAGTCTTGACTTGGCCTCGGACAGTGAGGACTCATCATTTCTTCCAGAGACCAGCAGAGTAAAACACTCCATATATCAGCTTCCATTCAGCCAGGCAAAATATATACACTAATTTCATGAAACATACAGTGCATTTTGAAAGTATTCAGACCCCATGACTTTTTCCACATTATGTTACAGCCTCATTCTAAAATTGATTAAATATTTTTCAATCTACACATAACACCCCATAATGACAAAGCAAAAGCAAGTTTAAACATTTTTGCAAATTTATAAAACATGTACAAACAGAAATACCTTTTTTCCATAAGTATTCAGACCCTTTACTCAGTACTTTTTTGAAGCACCAACACTCCCTACCGAGTTCCAAACTGCCTCTGGAAACAATGTCAGCACAAGAACTGTTTCGGTAGCTTCATGAAATGGGTTTCCATGGCCAAGCAGCCGCACACAAGCCTAAGATCACCATGCGCAATGCCAAGCGTCGGGTGGAGTGGAGTAAAGCTTGCCACCGTTGGAATCTGGAGCAGTGGAAACGCATTCTCTGGAGTGATGAATCACGTTTCACCATCTGACAGTCCAACGGACGAAACTTGGTTTGGTGGATGCCAGGAAAACACTACCTGACCCAATGTATAGTGCCAACTGTAAAATTTGGTGGAGGAAGAACAATGGTCTGAGGCTGTTTTTCGTGGTTCGGCCTCAGTTCCAGTGAAGAGAAATCTTAATGCTACAGCATACAATGGGAAGGCAGCGTAGCCTAGTGGTTAGAGCGTTGGCCTAGTAACCGAAAGGTTGCAAGATCGAATCCCTGAGTTGACAAGGAACAAATCTGTTGTTCTGCCCCTGAACAAGGCAGTTAATCCACTGTTCCTAGGCCGTCATTGAAAATAAGAATTTGTTCTTAACCGACTTGCCTAGTAAAATAAAGATACAATAAAAAATGACATTCTAGACGATTCTGTGCTTCCAACATTGTGGCAACAGTTTGGGGAAGGCCCTTTCCTGCTTCAGCATGACAATATACCCTGTGCATAAAGCGAGGTCCATACAGAAATACTTTTTCGAGATCGGTGTGGAAGCCCTGACCTCAACCCCATCTAACACCTTTGGGATAAATTGGAACGCTGACTGAGAGCCAGGCCTAATCGCCAAACATCAGTGCCAGGCCTAATCGCCAAACATCAGTGCCCGACCTCACTAATGGAAAATTACTGCTCTCTATTGCACAGTGACCCGTTGGCCTTCAAAAAGTCCCAATGGCTGACTTAGCTAGCTGGATTTATCTCCCCAGAGACCACCAAAGACAAATCCTGATTATAACTTTTTTCCTATTTAGTTTTAACCCTTTCATTTCTAAAGCCTCTTGAGGCTAAGCGAGACGTTAACGTCCCATCTAGCCTCTAGCCCAGGGAAATGCGTAGCGCCAAAATCATACAGTACTCGTTAAAACTCAAACTTTCATTAAATCACACATGCAGGGTACTCAATTAAAGCTATACTCGTTGTGAATCGAGCCAACGTGTCAGATTTTAAAAATGCTTTTCGGCGAAAGCATGAGAAGCTATTATCTGATAGTATGCAACCCCCCAAAATACCTGAAGGGGACGTAAACAAAAGAATTAGCGTAGCCGGCGCTACACAAATCGCAGAAATAAAATATAAAACATTTATTACCTTTGACGAGCTTCTTTGTTGGCACTCCTATATGTCCCATAAACATCACAATTGGGTATTTTTTTCGATTAAATCCGTCCATGTATACCCAAAATGTCCATTTATTAAGCCCGTCTGATCCAGGAAAAATCTGCTTTCCGAAACGCAACGTCATTTTTTTTAATTAAAAAAGTTGCCTATAAACTTTGACAAAACACTTCAAACTACTTTTGTAAACCAACTTTAGGTATTAGTAAACGTGAATAATCGATCAAATTGATCACGGGGCGATCTGTATTCAATAGCAGCAGGTCTTGAAATCTTGGTCGATATTCTCTCTTTCAAAACTTCTGCCTGTGTACTTGATGACAGGAAGTGCCTATTTCTCATTTCACCAAGGATTAACTTCAACCCAATTGCCAGTACTGGCGACATCGTGTGGAAGCTGTAGGCATTGTAAACTGGACGCTATCTATTTTCCCTTGCCATAGACAATACAGAGACTGGCGGAGGGATACTGTTCTTTTTTGTGAACAGGTTTTTCTTGGGGTTTTGCCTGCAAAACACGTTCTGTTATAGTCACAGACATGATTTAACCGGTTTTAGAAACTTCAAAGTGTTTTCTATCCACACATACTAATCATATGCATATACTATATTCCTGGCATGAGTAGCAGGACGTTGAAATTTTGCGCGATTTTTAACAAAATGTTGAAAAAAATTCACCCGATCCAGGTTCAAACACTGAAGAGCTTAAATTAGAACATCATTGAAAAGATTTTAATATAATAATAAATATTGTTGTAATTTTATAAATCCTTAGCATTTCACTGAAAGCGTAGAAGGCCACACTATATTTGGGTAAGTAATCATTTGTAGAGTGGCTCTATCTTCCTTCAGCATGCATTTATTCTGAATGTCTAAAGAATCTACATGTTATTCTGAAACATAAACACAGAAATACTGGACATTTTGTCATGGTGACAATTTGACAGAATTGCAGTCATGGTCTTGAAATGGATTCTTGGTCTTGGTCTTGACTCGGACTCGATTTGCTCCGGTCTTGGTCTTGAATCGCTCTCACTTTAGGTGGTCTCGAACACAACACTAGTTTGAGCAAATGCCAAACTCTGCCTCCCATTGTTTGAAAAACATTTCAAGCCAAAACTCCAAATAAAGCATGACCCAGGACGAGGCTCCCTAACATGAATCTCACAGAGGGTGGAGATATGAGAGAGCAATCTATCCCTCCAGGCATTGGTCTACAGTACACAGAGTTCTGACAGGTAGGTAGGTACGATGCGGAGGATAAGGTTACCTTGGCGAATCGTCGGCTGTAGTGAGCCATGATCTTGGGGTCAGGACAGTCCAGTTTCTTGATGATCTCAAAGCTCTGGTTGAGCTGGGTGAAGATGTCCACCACCGAGCAGGAGAAAAGAGCATGCTCAGATGTCTGCTGGAACTGGGAGGAGAAGGGGATGAAGACAAAGGTAACTATATAGTTTATAGTGAATAACTGACAAAGATGTAAGGGACAATCAACGAGGGGCTATGCATATTATCGAAAATAAAGAACAATGTGGAAGGTGCGTTCCATGACACCTTCCACAGAGGAAGGACTGGAACTGTCCTTCCTTGCACGGAGTTGCATTATTTTCCAGAGAACGCATAGAGCCCCGAGTTGATTATCCATTTTATAATTCAACACATTTGCCACTAGAAATGTGTTCATTTGTTGGTAGAAACAAGTTCAACATCCACTGAAGTAGTTAAAGTTTACTAGATAGCTACAGTAGTTGCATTGGTAACTAAACAGTTAAAATAGTTTAGCTAACCAAACCATCAATCCTAGCTTGCTATTATGAAAATCGAAATCAACAATGCCGATAACTGTTTTTAATTCCACTTTTGCTTTCAAAAGCAGCTCAAACAAAGCATGTAAGAATGAACTAATAGCCATTGAATTCTACCATGCTGATATACCATGCTCTATAGGGAATTCTAAACTGGGTGGTTCGAGCACTGAATTCTGATTGGCTGACAGCCGTGGTATCAGACCATATACCATGGGTATGACAAAACATTTATTTTTACTGTTCTAATTACGTTGGTAACTAGTTTATAATAGCAATAAGGCACCTCAGGGTTTGTGGTATATGGCTACGGGCTGTTTCCAGGCACTTTGTGTTGCGTTGTGCCTGAGAACAGCCCTGGGTCGTGGTATACAGACAATATACCACATCCCCTTGTGCCTTATTGCTTAAATAACTACTATCAGTTACTCACTCCATCTTTCTTGTCTCTCTCCAGAGCTCCGTGCATGAACTCCATGGAAACGTACTCATTCTCATCCAGCCACTGCAGCACAAACTGTAAGAACCACCTGAAAGAATGAAGTAAGGGGTAAAAAAGGGTGAACCTATTTTTAGACATTTCTGTTAAGTTTAGAAAACTCATGGTTAACTCACGATGGGTAGTCGGGGACAACGCTATTGAAGTTTGGCAGGTCTTTCACATACTCGTTGTACAGCCACTTGACCTTGAAGTGCAGGTTCATGTAGTCAGCACTCTTACACAGCCGGTGTTTCTCATGCTCTGTGGCGACAAACACACCAGTGGGAGTTTGTGTCTCTCTAAGTGTGTGTTTGTGTGTGCGCGCATGTCTGAGTGTGTACAGTCGTGGCCAAAAGTTTTGAGAATAACACAAATATTAAATTCCACGAAGTTTGCTGCTTCAGTGTCGTTAGATTGTTCTTCCCGGCGCCGACAGAGATGGCCGCGTCGCGTTCCTAGGAAACTATGAAGTATTTTGTTTTTATACGTGTTATTTCTTACATTGGTACCCCAGGTAATCTTAGGTTTTATTACATACAGTCGGTAGGAACTACTGGACATAAGAGCAACGTCAACTCACCATCATTACGACCAGGAATAGGACTTTCCCGAAGCGGATCCTCTGTTTTTCCCACCACCCAGGACAATGGATCGGATCCCAGCCGGCGAACCAAAACAACGAAGCCGTAAAAGGGGCAGACGAAGCAGTCTTCTGGTCAGGCTCCGGACACAGGCACATTGCGCACCACTCCCGAGCATACTACTCGCCAATGTCCAGTCTCTTGACAACAAGGTTGATGAAATCTGAGCAAGGATAGCATTCCAGAGAGACATAAAGAACGTTACAGTCTCTTGTTTCACGGAAACATGGCTCACTCGAGACAAGCTTTCGGAGTCGGTACAGCAAGGTGGTTTCTTCACTCATCGAGCCGACAGAAACAAGCATCTTTCTGGTAAGAAGAGGGGCGGCGGGTATGCCTTATGATTAACGAGACTTGGTGTGATCATAACAACATACAGGTCCTCAAGTCCTTCTGTTCACCTGACTTAGAATTCCTCACAATCAAATGTCGACCGCATTATCTAGCAAGAGAATTCTCTTCGATTATAATCACAGCTGCTATATTCCCCCCCAAGCAGACACATCGATGGCCCTGAATGAACTTTATTTGACTCTATGTAAACTGGAAACCACATATCTCGAGGCTGCATTCATTGTAGCTGGGGATTTTAACAAGGCTAATCTGAAAACAAGACTCCCTAAATTCTATCAGCATATCAATTGTGCTACCAGGGCTGGTAAAACCCTGGATCATTGTTATTCTAACTTCCGCGACACACATAAGCCCTCCCCCGCCCTGACCACGCCTCCATTTTGTTGCTTCCTGCCTATAGACAGAGACTAAAACAGGAAGCTCCCACGCTCAGGTCTGTTCAACACTGGGCCGACCAATCTGATTCCACGCTTCAAGATTGCTTCGATCATGTGGATTGGGATATGTTCTGCATTGCTTCAAACAACAACATTGACGAATACGCTGATTCGGTGAGCGAGTTCATTAGCAAGTGCATCGGCAATTTCGTACCCACAGCAATTATTAAAACATTCCCAAAACAGAAACCGTGGATTGATGGCAGCATTCGCGCGAAACTGAAAGTGCGAACCACTGCTTTTAACCAGGGCAAGGTGACCGGAAACATGATTGAATACAAACAGTGTAGCTATTAACCTCAGCAAGGCAATCAAACAAGCTAAGCGTCAGTATAGAGACAAAGTAGAGTCACAATTCAACGGCTCAGACACAAGAGGTATGTGGCAGGGTCTACAGTCAATCACGGATTACAAAAAGAAAACCAGCCCCGTCGCGGACCAGGATGTCTTGTTCTCAGACAGACTAAACAACTTCTTTGCCAGCTTTGAGGACAATACAGTGCCACTGACACAGCCTGCTACCAAATCCTGCGGACTCTCCTTCACTGCAGCCGATGTGAGTAAAACATTTAAATGTGTTAACCCTTGCAAGTCTGCATGCCCAGATGGCATCCCCAGCCGTGTCCTCAGAGCATGCGCAGACCAGCTGGCTGGTGTGTTTACGGACATATTCAATCAACCCTTATCCCAGTCTGCTGTTCCCACATGCTTCAAGAGGGCCACCATTGTTCCTGTTGCCAAGAAAGCCAAGGTAACTGAGCTAAACGACTACCGCCCCGTAGCACTCACTTCCGTCATCATGAAGTGCTTTGAGAGACTAGTCAAGGACCATATCACCTCCACCCTACCTGACATCCTAGACCCACTCCAATTTTCTTACCGCCCCAATAGGTCCACAGACGACGCAATTGCAACCACACTGCCCTAACCCATCTGGACAAGAGGAATACCTATGTGAGAATGCTGTTCATCAACTACAGCTCAGCATTTAACACCATAGTACCCTCCAGACTCGTCATCAAGCTCGAGACCCTGGGTCTCGACCCCGCCCTGTGCAACTGGGTACTGGACTTTCTGACGAGCCGCCCCCAGGTGGTGAGGGTAGGTAACAACATCTCCACCCCGCTGATCCTCAACACTGGGGCCCCACAAGGGTGCGTTCTGAGTCCTCTCCTGTACTCCCTGTTCACCCACGACTGCGTGGCCATGCACGCCTCCAACTCAATCATCAAGTTTGCAGACGACACTAGTGGTAGGCTTGATTACCAACAACGACGAGAAGGCCTACATGGAGGAGGTGAGGGCCCTCGGAGTGTGGTGTCAGAAAAATAACCTCACACTCAATGTCAACAAAACAAAAGGAGATGATCGTGGACTTCAGGAAACAGCCGAGGGAGCACCCCCCCATCCACATCGACAGGACAGTAGTGGAGAAGGTAGAAAGTTAAGTTCCTCGGCGTACACATGACGGACAAACTGAATTGGTCCACCCACACAGACAGCGTGGTGAAGGCGGCGTGGCAGCGCCTCTTCAAACTCAGGAGGCTGAAGAAATTCAGCTGGTCACCAGAAGCACTCACAAACTTTTAGATGCACAATCGAGAGCATCCTGTCGGGCTGTACCACCGTCTGGTACGGCAACTTCTCCGCCCACAACCGTAAAGCTCTCTAGAGGGTAGTGAGGTCTGCACAACGCATCACCGGGGGCAAACTACCTGCCCTCCTAGACACCTACACCACCCGATGTCACAGGAAGGCCATAAAGATCATCAAGGACAACAACCACATGAGCCACTGCCTGTTCCCCCCGCTATCATCCAGAAGGCGAGGTCAGTACAGGTGCATCAAAGAAGGGACCGAGAGACTGAAAAACAGCTTCTATCTCAAGGCCATCAGACTGTTAAACAGCCACCACTAACACTGTGAGCTGATCTGACAGCTGGTGCTTCTAGTGTTTAATTGCTATACTGTAATTACTTCGCCACCATGGCCTATTTATTGCCTTAACTCCGTTATCTTACCTTATTTGCAGTCACTGTATATAGACTTTTTGTTTTCTTTTGTTCTACTGTATTATTGACTATGTTTTGTTTATTCCATGTGTAACTCTGTGTTGTTGTATGTCAAATTGCTATGCTTTATCTTGGCCAGGTCGCAGTTGCAAATGAGAACTTGTTCTCAACTAGCCTACCTGGTTAATTAAAAGGTGAAAAAAAATCTCATATGTATATACTGTACTCGATACCATCTACTGCATCTTGCCTTTGCCGTTCTGTGCCATCACGCATTAATATATCTTTATGTACATATTCTTCATCCCTTTACACTTGTGTGTATAAGGTAGTTGTGAAATTGTTAGGTTACTCGTTGGTTATTACTGCATTGTCGGAACTAGAAGCACAAGCATTTCGCTACACTCGCATTAACATCTGCTAACCATGTGTATGTGACAAATAAAATTTGATTTGATTAGATTTTTTTGTCAGATGTTACTATGGAATACTGAAGTATAATTACAAGCATTTCATAAGTGTCAAGGCTTTTATTGACAATTACATGAAGGTGAAGCAAAGAATCAATATTTGTTGTGTTGACCCTTCTTTTTCAAGACCTCTGCAATCCGCCCTGGCATGCTGTCAATTAATTTCTGGGCCACATTGTTGTTGTCCCTGACTGATGGCAGCCCATTCTTACATAATCAATGCTTGGAGTTTAAGAATGTGTGGGTTTTTATTTGTCCACCCACCCTCTTGAGGATTGACCACAAGTTCTCAATGGGATTAAGGTCTGGGGAGTTTCCTGGCGATGGACCCAAAATATCGATGTTTTGTTCCCCGAGCCACTTCGTTATCACTTTTGCCTTATGGCAAGGTGCTCCATTGTGCTGGAAAAGGCATTGTTTGTCAGCAAACTGTTCCTGGATGGATGGGAGAAGTTGCTCTCAGAGGATGTGTTGGTACCATTCTTTAGTCATGACTGTGTTCTTAGGCAAAATTGTGAGTGAGCCCACTCCCTTGGCTGAGAAGCAACCCCACACATGAATGGTCTCAGGATTCTTTACTGTTGGCATGACACAGGACTGATGGTAGCGCTCACCTGGTCTTCTCCAGACAAGCTTTTTTCCGGATGCCCCAAACAATTGGAAAGGGGATTCATCAGAGAAAATTACTTGACCCCAGTCCTCAGCAGTCCAATCCCTGTACCTTTTGCAGAATATCAGTCTGTCCCTGATGTTTTTCCTGGAGAGAAGAGGCTTCTTTGCTGCCCTTCGTGACACCAGGCCATCCTCCAAAAGTATTCACCTCACTGTGCGTGCAGATGCACTCACACCTGCCTGCTGCCATTCCTGAGCAAGCTCTGTACTGGTGGTGCCCCGATCCCGCAGCTGAATCAACTTTAGGAGACGGTCCTGGCGCTTGCTAGACTTTCTTGGGTGCTCTGAAGCCTTCACAACAATTGAACCGCGCTCTCCTTGAAGTTCTTGATGATCCGATAAATGGTTGATTTAGGTGCAATCTTACTGGCAGCAATATCCTTGCCTGTGAATCCCTTTTTGTGCAAAGCAATGAGGACGGCACGTGTTTCCTTGCAGGTAACCATGCTTGTCAGAGGAAGAACAATGATTCCAAGCACCACCCTCCTTTTGAAGCTTCCAGTCTGTTATTTGAACTCATTCAGCATTACAGAGTGATCTCCAGCCTTGTCCTCGTCAACACTCACACCTGTGTTAACGAGAGAATCACTGACATGTCAGCTGGTCCTTTTGTGGCAGGGCTGAAATGCAGTGGAAATGTTTTTTGGGGGATTCAGTTCATTTGCATGGTAAAGATGGACTTTGCAATTAATTGCAATTCAATTGATCACTCTTCATAACATTCTGGAGTACATGTAAATTGCCATCATACAACCTGAGGCAGAAGAATTTGTGAAAATTAATATTTGTGTCATTCTCAAAACTTTTGGCCACGACTGTACAAGTGTGCATAAATATGCACCCATGTACAGTGCCATCAGAAAGTATTCACACTCCTTGAGTTTTTCAAAATGTTGTGTTATACCCTCAAGTTTAAATGGATGAAATTGAGATTTAGTTTCACTGGCCTACACACAATATCCCATAATGTCAATGGGGAATTATGCTAATTACACATTTTTACAAATGAATGGCTGACATGTCTTGAGTCAAAAGTACTCAACCCCTTTGTTATGGCAAGCATAAATAAGTTCAGGAGAAAAATGTGCTTAACAAATCACACAAAAAGTTGCATGGACTCACTGTGTGCAATAATAGTGTTTAACATGATTTTTGAATGACTACCCCATCTCTGCACCCCACACATACAATTAACTGTATGAAATTCACTGCTCAACTGAGGAACCAAACACAGATTCAACCACAAAGACCAGGGAAGTTTTCCAATGCCTTGCAAAGGGCACCTATTGGTAGATGGGTAAAAAAAAAAGCAGACACTGAATATCCCTTTGAGCATGGTGATGTTATTAATTACACTTTAGATGGTGTATCAATACACCCAGTCACTACAAAGATACAGGTATCCTTCCTAACTCAGCTGCTGGAGAAGGAAAAAAAAATCACTCAGGGATTTCACCATGAGGCCAATGGTGACTTTAAAACAGTAACAGAGTTTAATGGCTGTGATAGGAGAAAACTGAGGATGGATCAACAACATTGTAGTTACTCCACAACGCTAACCTAAACAACATAGTGAAAAGGATGCATCATGTTTGCAATCAGGCACCAAAGTAAAACTGCAAAACAATTGGCAAAGACATTTACTTTATGTATACAAATACAACGTGTTATGTTTGGAGCAAATCCAATACAACACATTACAGAGTACAACTTCATACTTTCAAGCATGGTGGTGGCTGCATCATGTAATGGGTATGCTTGTTATCTGCAAGGACTAGGGAGTTTTCTTTTATAAGAAGAAACAGAATAGAGCTAAGCACATTCAAAATCTTAGAGGAAATCCTCTTCTTCGCAACAGACACTGGGAGACAAATTCTCATTTCAGCGGGACAATAACCTAAAACACAAGGTCTAATATACACAGGAGCTGCTTACCAAGACGACCATTAATGTTCCTGAGTGGTCTAGTTACAGTTTTCACTTAACATTAATCGACTTGAAAATCAATGAGAAGACCTGAAAATGGCTGTCTAGCAATGATCAACAACCAACTTAACAGAGCTTGAAGAATTTTTTAAAGAATAATGTGCAGTTATTGTACAGTCCAGGTGAGCAAAGCTCTTAGAGCCTTACCCAGAAAGACACAGCTGTAATCGCTGAGAGATCTGTCATTGGGAGAGTGTGAACATTTTCATGTGGACAGGGGGAAGTGGAGATACTACTTAGAGATATACAGTCCACCTGTGGGGAGAGGAGTTATAGAGAGGTCCTGGAAGACATAAGCAGCTTTCACACCCAGCACATATCGCTCTCTCGCTCTGCACCGCATGGGGCTCTACTGTATCACACATCCCCAGAACTCCTCCATCCTCCCCTGGGATACAGCTCTCTTTATTCCTCATGCCCTCATTCCTCTCTCCATACTCGGCTTCAGTGTAGCTTGCTCCCTATTCTTCTCCAAGCATTAAAAATTATTCTCTAACCTCAGCAATGAAATGAGAGAACAGACAGAATATGTAAAACATAGTCAGGAACTCTGACCACAGTGAAAGAAGTGGAGGAGATTCAGCAACACTGAGGACAATTTCATTATTTAAAAATGTGTCTTTATCACTAAAAGTAGAACCTATGTAGGTTTTTAAAATTTGTTTTATTGAATTGTCCTCCAAGTGTGGCTGGATTTTATCTCTTCAGTTTGCTCCTCAATTCATGCACCTTGGTTGGAAAGCGAGGTAGTGGCAGTGATCCCTCCTTTTACCACAGTGAAAGAAACAAACAATGGCCTTCCCTAGATAATTAACTCGCCATCTCCATTGGAAATGGCAGTTTTCCCTGGAAACACAGATCTAACTGTCGGGGATTGTGGGGTTCTGGGAGGAGAACAGGACTAGGGGAGTGATGGGGGGGGTTGATGCTCTTACCAGCATAAAACATCTGCCTAAAGACAGTGGAATTCAGATGTGAATAGAATACAGAGAAATGAGCAAGGACGAAGGAAGGGAATGAAAGTGAAGAACAAGGCAACACAAATAGAAAGAAATATAGCAAGATAGAAATGAAAGATGAGATGAGCCATACAGAACTGATGAATACAAATGGCTTGCCAGACTATGAATAAAGCCAATAGAATTAACGATCAATGGAAATAGTGTTTTTTTCTGTAATAGGGAATTATTTATCAATGGGTCAGAGACATGGGAGGAATTTGTCTATACGGTGAGCCTGAAATAGGATACTCGATATTTGGCCATTGGCCCAGTTGTACTGCAAGGACTTCTAATTGGTCACCACAGGCTAGGGCTGGGTTATAAAACTAGATCCTGTCCCTTTGTTCTGGGGAGATAATCACAGGAAAGAACCACAGGAGAGAGTCTCAGGAAAGCTTCACTGAGGACAGGGGAGAATGATCATCTACTTCCAAGCATAATTTGTCCTATTTGAATAAACCTATTTTACGCACCTGATTTGCTTTGGAGTCGGTGTGGTAGAAGTCAAATTATATTCAACACTAAAATACATGATTACTAATGGCTAAGAGAAAACTGTCACCTACTGTAGCATAGCATAATAAGAGGGTCTACTCTATCGTCTCACTTGTCAGTCTTACCCTGAAGCCACTGGAAATGATCAACATTATCCATTACTGAAAGACAGACAAAGGAGAAAAAACAGACAAGGCTGAGACAGAGAAAGAGCCACAGACAGCGAGTGGAGCCGGCAGAGACTGGGGAGATGTATTTTCCTTTTACTGTTGCTTAGGGTCTACAGTACAATCCACAGGTATCCTCTTGGGCTCATTCTTTCACCATATAGCTACAACATATGCAAACACACCCAGAAAAGGGGCCCAAGTAGGGCCAACAAAGTCTAGGATATAGTAGCAGTGGTTTAGGACCTTGACCCCAAAATGACCCAGATAGGGGACATGTCTGCATGGCTCCTGAGAGGGAATCTGTGGAGACTCACCCTCCATGGCATACTTCATGTCCTGGGAGAACAGCATCCACATGACCTCAGCACACACCTTCCCCACATTCAGCTCCTGAGGGAACCTGGAGGAGAAATGGCACAGAGCAGCATTAGATACTGGAAATAGAACATTAAAACAGAAATCATTAGTACATTAGTTAGGTAATAGTAATTTATTACTAACTGGCTGAGGACGGGTGTGTAGGAGTTCCTGTCCTCCTCTACGATGGAGACGATGAGGGTGATCAGTTTGGGCCAGAAGTCCAGGTTCTTGATGCTGGGGCCCTGCTCCTCCAGGGGAAGATCCTCTTTGTGCTGGACAAGAACACAACCACACAGTCAAACTAACACAGCTTGTTCTGGGCCAGAACACAACCATAACCACACTCCAAGTCAGACAAAACACTGCATGAAACGCAACACTGCTGGATTAAAGTAATATCCCTCGTCATATGAATAACCTGCATTTAGTCCATTTGTGTAATGGTGTTATTTGCCCCCTAGTGAAGATTTCTGGTACTTAGAAAGACTACGCAAACAGGAAGTAGAGAATTTGTTCTGCACTCATAGAAGCAGCTACAAACAACGCTACGGTGCAGATCTTTCAATGTAGTTATTTCTTGTCACGCTTCAGCCTTGGAAAATATTTGCTTGTAAGTTCGATTCAAGCATTTAGCTAATGATGATAATCTTGTTATTGATAGAGTTGCTTACATATCAATGTTGGTTGCATTTACTCAGAAATTGCAATGCCTTTAATGTATGTTGTTAGCTGTATTACTTTGCTCGTGCGTCATGCAAACGAATTGTAAAATATACAATACTGTAGTTTTGTTACTGTTTCTATTGTAATATGCTTTGTTATTCTACATAGATGGTTGTACATTATTAGAGTAATGAAAGGAGCCAATTACCATATGCGTAACAATTAGCTATATGATTTGGCATCATGCCAGATGCACGGTACCTTAGCGCCTGCTTTGTATTTATGCAACTTCAAATGTTTAATGTACAGCTACAGTATGTCGGTGTGAATTGAATACTAAAGTATATTCTTTTCTGTATTTTGCAGTTTCACAACATCAACGTTTTCAATATATTCATTCAAGAAAAGTCACGCCTTGGGAGTTTTATTGAAGACTTAGTTGTTAGCTATATGTCTAGTTTTGCATGGGAACGCAACTCAAGGACAGAATAGGCCTAGACAGCTGCCCTGGGGAATTCCTGATTCTCCCTGGATTATGTTGGAGAGATTTCCATTTTATTTATTTTATTTTTATTTCACCTTTATTTAACCAGGAAGGCAAGTTGAGAACAAGTTCTCATTTACAATTGCGAACTGGCATTAAAGAACACCCTCTGTGTTCTGTTAGACGGGTAACTCTTTATCCACAATATAGCAGGGGGGGTAAAGCCATAACACATGTTTTTCCATCAGCAGACTATGATTGATAATGTCAAAAGCCACTGAAGTCCAACAAAACAGCATCTTTTATCATACATACACCTCAACCGTAAGGCTCTCCAGAGGGTAGTGAGGTCTGCACAACGCATCACCGGGGCAAACTACCTGCCCTCCAGGACACCTACACCACCCGATGCTACAGGAAGGCCATAAAGATCATCAAGGACATCAACCACCCGAGCCACTGCCTGTTCACCCCGCTGTCATCCAGAAGGCGAGGTCAGTACAGGTGCATCAAAGCTGGGACCGAGAGACTGAAAAACAGCTTCTATCTCAAGGCCATCAGACTGTTAAACAGCCACCACTAACATTGAGTGGCTACTGCCAACACACTGTCAATGACACTGACTCTACTCCAGCCACTTTAATCATGGGAATTGATGGGAAATTATGTAAATATATCACTAGCCACTTTAAACAATGCTACCTTATATAATGTTACTTACCCTACATTGTTCATCTCATATGCATACGTTGATACTGTACTCTATATCATCGACTGCATCCTTATGTAATACATGTATCACTAGCCTCTTTAACTATGCCACTTGGTTTACATACTTATCTCATATGTATATACTGTACTCGATATCATCTACTGTATCTTGCCTATGCTGCTCTGTACCATCACTCATTCATATATCCTTATGTACATATTCTTTATCCCCTTACACTGTGTATAAGACAGTAGTTTTTTTGGAATTGTTAGTTAGATTACTTGCTCGTTATTACTGCATTGTCGGAACTAGAAGCACAAGCATTTCGCTACACTCGCATTAACATCTGCTAACCATGTGTATGTGACAAATAAAATGTGATTTGATTTGATTTGATTTTGATTTACATTTCTCTCAGCCAATCATAAGTAATTTGTGTAAGTGCTGTGCTTGTTGAATGTCTTTCAATTCCTCAACAATCCACAGGGATTTAACAGTGTTTACAGTCACTTTCTTAATGGGTGCATGCTTATTAGTAACTGGAATAAGCAATTTTGTAAATGTGTCAAGTGCAGCATCTGGCTGCTCCTCATTACACACCACAGACCAACAAATATCACAATATAGGAATCACTACAAAACTTATTGTATGACCCCTTATACACTATTTTCGGCCCAGGATTTGATATTTTTGTTTTCCTAGATATGGCTACTATTGTGATCACTACATCCGATGGATTTGGATACTGCTTTAAACAATTCCTGGGCCGTTTGTAACTACCCTGGTAGGTTGATTTATAACCTGGACCAGATTGCAGACACTGAAGCTTTTTCTTGAGTGGGCAGCTTGAAAGCCAGTCAATACTTAAATCTCGCAGAAAAAATACCTGTCTGTTGATATCACATACATTATCAAGCATTTCACATGTTATTGAGATACAGACTTAGCACTTGGTGGTCTATAGCAGCTCCCCACCAGAATGGGCTTTAGGTGAGGCAGATGAACCTGTAGCCATATTACTTCAACATTATTTAACAAGAGATCCTCTCTAAGCTTTACATGAATGTGGTTCTCACCCAGAAAATATACCTCTGTCGATATCATATACATGGCACTGCAGTAGAAAGTGAGTAGAACCTGAGTGGGTCTGAGTGACTCACTGTGTCCAGCAGCTGGTACTGGCGGCTGTACAGCTCCTGGCAGTTGTTGAAGATGTAGTCGTAGGTGGAGTTGAGACAGGCCTTGACACAGTCCCTCACCACCTGACTGGCTCTGGGGGGACTCTGCAGTTCCTGGACCTGGACGCCAGCGGGAAATGGTGAGCATTTCACAGAGAGAGGAGAGAAGAGAGAAAGAGAGATTGCATAGCACTATCAACAGTCATTATTTTAGGTGGGGAGTTACTGTCATAACACACTGATTACAGATATCTGTACTAAGGAAGATAACAGAGCTATCTGTTCTACCAGAGATAGGAGTACATCTGGATTGTTTTATACTGAGAACCGAACCCTGAGTCTGTGTGTTTCATTTCCTTCTGAACCCTGGTGTAAGACTACCTTCATCCTGAAGAAGGTTATGCTAGTCAGGAGGTCTACAGTGGACTTGAGGTCTTGGAGACGGTCCTTACTGCTCGCAGGAAAGTTGTTCTGGATGAGAAGAAAAGGGGACCATTAGGAACACAGAGATAAAAGGGGGAAGATGTAGTTCAACCAACAAGTGCATTTTGAGGTTCAGGTGAAATATGTGTAACTCACCCTGTATGTGGAGAGGTCAATGCGTAAGGAGTTGTGGAGTTGATCTAAGAGCTTGACAAAGCGCTCTTTCTGTTGGAGAGAAAGTAAGAAAAATAGAAGTAAAAACAGAGCCTGTAATCTGGACCTATAGAGGATAGAGATATTTGTACATGATAGAGAGATGGGGAAACAAAAACATACATTCAGAAAAAGGCATCCTGTGTTATAAAACAGGGTAGAAGCCAAGATGGTGTAATTGTGGAGAGGGATGTCAGTCAGGCAATACTCACTCCAAAGTTGGAGGCGGAAAAGCGGTCAGAGGCGGAGACGTTGGTGGAAGCGGTAGTGTGGGCGTAGAAGGCATTGATGTTGGCGAGCAGGGTGCTCATCACAGCGGGAACACCAGGACACATGTACTTAGAGGAGAGGCAGGCAAAGTTTCTAAACACACCAGCAGAGGGCACTACTGTCAGGGAGGGCTCAGAGACAGCAGCTCAATGGGACATGATGCTGTTTGTTGATGGATTCTATTCATTCATGTATTTATTATGTCTCTTGTACACAAATCATAATGACTGATGTAATGTTCAGGTCAAAATGTTAATGGAATCAATTTGTTTATGTAATTTGAACCAATTTACACAAGATGGACATGTTCTTTCATTGTGGGACAAAATAATCTACAGTATAGAATATTATGGGACGTTATGCATGTTATAACAACACTGCACAAGAGTAGGTCTATGTTTAGCTACCTAGCACCCTCACTGGGATCAGGCTTACACTGAATGAATCCTCCCTATGCGGGACGGCTGTTTCATTTCTCCCATCAAGCCCCTGCCCCATTCTAGCTGAGGGATGGCCACCTGAGTGTGCTTTATGTGAATGATGGACCCGGTTAACAGGCATCTGTATGGAGAATGGCACCTCATTGAGACAGATCCATTCTAAGACCATTTATAATTGACTTTCCTTAATTTGGAGGCAGCCAGGGAATGACAACAGCACCAAATGGTTATTTCATAGTAGAGAGAGGGGGGAGACAGACAGAGAGCAAGATGGAGAGTGTGCGAGAGAGACAGTGCACGAGAGAGTGGTCTGCTCCCTCTGACTCACGTCATGGCCTGGTAGATGGACTCGATCCCGTAGCGCATGGCGAACTCATCCACTATCTCCTGTGACACCTCGTCAAAGTACACCTTCCAGGCATCGTCTCCTTTAGCATCGGGGATCCTTACTATCCCCTGGCCCAGAATGTCTGTTGAGTGGTGGAACAGGTTCTAGAAGGCAGACAGACATAATGTCAGTGTGATAGAGACCCACAAGTAGCTGTGCTTTTAAGGCTGGTTTCGGACTAGTTTTAATGTGATGTCTGCAGTAATCATACTGTGTGAACAGATATGTACTGAGTGTTGTACCTCGTGTAGACAGGTGTATTGGACGTGGTAGGGAGCTACTTTCTCCTCTCCCTTGATCTCCACGCTGATCTGGAGACGGATGGCCCCAGACACGGCTGACTTGTCCGTCCTCTTCTCTGTAACAATAGGCACACACGTCAGTGACTCAATTACTTCAATCCAGACAGACAGACAGACACACAGACACACAATTTAGTCAGCCCCCAATTGTGCAAGTTCTCCCACTTAAAAAGATGAGGCCTGTAATTTTCATCATAGGTACACTTCAACTATGACAGACAAAATGAGGGAAAAAAAAATCCAGAAAATCACATTGTAGGATTTTTAATTAATTAATTTGCAAATTATGGTGGAAAATAAGTATTTGGTCAATAACAAAAGTTTCTCAATACTTTGTTATATACCCTTTGTTGGCAATGACAGAGGTCAAACGTTTTCTGTAAGTCTTCACAAGGTTTTCACACACTGTTGCTGGTATTTTGGCCCATTCCTCCATGCAGATCTCCTCTAGAGCAGTGATGTTTTGGGGCTGTTGCTGGGCAACATGGACTTTCAACTCCCTCCAAAGATTTTCTATGGGGTTGAGATCTGGAGACTGGCTAGGCCACTCCAGGACCTTGAAATGCTTCTTACGAAGCCACTCCTTCGTTGCCCAGGCGCTGTGTTTGGGATCATTGTCATGCTGAAAGACCCAGCCACGTTTCATCTTCAATGCCTTTGCTGATGGAAGGAGGTTTTCACTCAAAATCTCACGATACATGGCCCCATTCATTCTTTCCTTTACACGGATCAGTCGTCCTGGTCCCTTTGCAGAAAAACAGCCCCAAAGCATGATGTCTCCACCCCCATGCTTCACAGTAGGTCTGGTGTTCTTTGGATGCAACTCAGCATTCTTTGTCCTCCAAACACAACGAGTTGAGTTTTTACCAAAAAGTTCTATTTTGGTTTCATCTGACCATATGACATTCTCCCAATCTTCTTCTGGATCATCCAAATGCTCTCTAGCAAACTTCAGATGGGCCTGGACATGCACTGCCTTAAGCAGGGGGACAAGTCTGGCACTGCAGGATTTGAGTCCCTGGCGGCTTTGTTACTTTGGTCCCAGCTCTCTGCAGGTCATTCACTAGGTCCCCCTGTGTGGTTCTGGGATTTTTGCTCACCGTTCTTGTGATCATTTTGACCCCGCGGGGTGAGATCTTATGTGGAGCCCCAGATCGAGGGAGATTATCAGTGGTCTTGTATGTCTTCCATTTCCTAATAATTGCTCCCACAGTTGATTTCTTCAAACCAAGCTGCTTACCCATTGCAGATTCAGTCTTCCCAGCCTGGTGCAGGTCTACAATTTTGTTTCCGGTGTCCTTTGACAGCTCTTTGGTCTTGGCCATAGTGGAGTTTGGAGTGTGACTGTTTGAGGTTGTGGACAGGTGTCTTTTATACTGATAACAAGTTCAAACAGGTGCCATTAATACAGGTAACGAGTGGAGGACAGAGGAGCCTCTTAAAGAAGAAGTTACAGGTCTGTGAGAGCCAGAAATCTTGCTTGTTTGTAGGTGACCAAATACTTATTTTCTACCACAATTTGCAAATAAATTCATTAAAAATCCTACAATGTGATTTTCTGGATTTTTTTCTCAGTCATAGTTGAAGTGTACCTATGATGAAAATTACAGGCCTCTCTCATCTTTTTAAGTGGGAGAACTTGCACAATTGGTGGCTGACTAAATACTTTTTTGCCCCACTGTACACACACACACACACACACACACACACACACACACACACACAATGTTTTTTCTTTATTTGTACTATTTTCTACATTGTATATTAATAGTGAAGACATCAAAACTATGAAATAATACATATGGAATCATGTAGTAAAAAATATATATATTTTAGATACTTCAAAGTAGCCACCCTTTGCCTTGATGACAGCTTGGCATTCTCTCAACCAGCTTCATGAGGAATGCTTTTCCAACAGTCTTGAAGGAGTTCCCACATATGCTAAGCACTTTTGGCTGCTTTTCCTTCTCTCTGCCATTCGACTCATCCCAAACCATCTCAATTGGACTCTGAAGCATTTATTTGGGCTGCAGTTTCTGAGGCTGGTAACTCTGATGAACTTATCCTCTGCAGCAGAGTTAACTCTGGGTCTTCCTTTCCTGTGGTGGTCCTCATGAGAGCCAGTTTCATCACAGCACTTGAGGGTTTTTGTGACTACACTTGAAGAAACTTTCAGCATTCTTGAAGTTTTCCGGATTGGTTGACCTTCAAGTCTCAAATTAATGATGGGCTGTCATTTCCCTTTGCTAATTTGTGCTGTTCTTGCCATAATATGGATTTTAACAAATAGGGCTATCTTCTGTACACCACCCCTACAGTACCTTGCCACAAAACAACTGATTGGCTCTAACGCATTAGGAAGGAAAGAAATTCCACACATTTAACTTAACAAAGCACACCTGTTAATTGAAATGCATTCCCGGTGACTACCTCATGATGCTGGGTGAGAGAATGCCAAGAGTGTACAAAGCTGTCATCAAGGCAAAGGGTGGTTACTTTGAAGAATCTCAAATATAAAATATATTTAGACTTTTTTGTTACTACATGATTCCATGTGTTATGTCATTGTTTTGATGTCTTCACTATTATTCTACAATGTAGAAAATAGTACAATAAATAAAAATACTGGAATGAGGTGGTGTTATTTATATATATAAATAAATAAAGGTATGTGGACACCCCTTTCAGTCACACCGGTTGCTGATAGGTATAGAAAAATCGGGCACACAGCCATGCAATCTCCAAAGACAAACACTGGCAGTAAAATGGCCTTACTGAAAAGCTCAGTGACTTTCAACTTGGCACTGTCATAGGATGCCACCTTTCCAACAAGTCAGTTTGTCAAATTTCTGCCCTGCTAAAGCCTTCCCAGAAGAGTGGAGGCTGTTATAGCAGCAAAGGGGGGACCAACTCCATATTAATGTCCAAATAAATGCTTCACAGCCGGTCTTATTCTGGAAGTGCCGTGTTCGGCAGCTCAACCCGGCTATTTCCCTTGACAGCCACATTATTAGGCTAATTTGTACGTGTCGTCGGAGCGGTCGACTTCCTGGAGTGTGCTACATAATAATCAAGGAGGATCTCTCCCCTGAGAGGACGGAGGGGAGAGAGAGGGGGACAGTGGGGGATTTCAATCTCTTCTTTTACTGTGTGGTATCGAACACATTCAATGAGAAACCTTAGCTAAAATGTATGTTTCAGATAATCTAGGGAAATTTACATACATTTTCCCTTTTCATAGGGCTAACACACCTCACAACCACTCCACAACCACTAACATTCAAGACCTTTGAAGGCTTGTTTCAGTATCATGGTGAAGTCCTTTTTAAAAAGTAAAGTAGGCAAATGAGGCCTGCAGCTTCAGAACGGCACAGTTAATCACACACACACCAACACCATGAGTTACTGGTGTGGCAAATCTCATCTGCAGAGATACGAAGTCCATGACAGACTGTGATGCATCCCTGAAAGGTTGACTATCATTATGAGGAGAAAGAAAAGAAACGCACCAAGGGCAATGAAACAATTATCTTTTGGAAAGTGTTTGGAGCTAGACCTTGGAGTCTTCTCTATTACAGAGCTTTTTAAACATGCCACACTCCTCCTGAGTCACTAACCATCCCATTCTGAAAGGGATAGAAAAGCAAGAAAAAACAGATGAAGAAAGTAGCCATGTGGACAAAGGAAGAAAGAGAGGGCATATTCTACAGAGATGCAGAGGAAGCACAAGTGAGGGTAAGCCCAGGGGAAAGTAAAGACCATTGTGGGGACAGACAATATTTTCATCCAGTGCAAGTAGGAGCTTTTGGGCCAGTCCTCACCTGGGTAATTTGTTGAGAAAAATGCTGCTGGCCAAGGGAGAAGTGGGTAATGAGGTACAAGCACAACACAAACTGGACTAGAGAAGAGGGCTGGGATTTAGAACAGAGCTGGTGACATGAGAGGCAGATTGTGTCCCATCACCCATCCCTCCATTTACGCTTCTGCTACTCTCTGTTCATCATATATTCATAGTCACTTTAACGATACCTACATGTACATACTACCTCCATAAGCCTGACTAACAGGTGTCTGTATATAGCCTTGCTACTCTTTTTTCAAATGTCTTTTTACTGTTGTTTTATTTCTTTACTTACCCACACACACACCTTTGTTTTTCCCGCACCATTGGTTAGAGCCTGTAAGTAAGCATTTCACTGTAAGGTCTACACCTGTTGTATTCGGCACACGTGACAAATAAACTTTGATTTGATTTGAGATGCACTATGATGCTAGCTAACCCACTTTGTTACTGTAAGATGTCCTAGACTTTCTACCCATCATTAACTAGCCTTCTGACAGATAGTCCATTAAGACAAAACACTGTGCAGCAACTAACAATCTGTTAGTTTAAAGGGTTGATTTCAGCCCTCCTATAGAGAAAACTAATGATAGAGTATGACTAAAAAAAAAAACATTTGAGGGGGGTTGGCAGATGCAAGGAGGAAGCTAACAGAATATGCATTCGATGAAACTTCGAAGAGTGGATTTATGAGAACTGAAGAACTGTAGATTCCAGCATGAAAAAAAGCACCAAAAAAGAAAATATAACCTGCCTCCTTTTGATAATCTCAAACGTTTGACTCTCACACCAGGCCCATCAGATCAGTAGAAGGGAATATTCCTTCAAAGTGACTGCTGAATCAAAGCACTTACACGTGGATCCCGACAAAGACCCACACACACACAAAAAAAATAGCCTCTCGGACACAATGAGGAGGCATGTGAGGACTGAGGAGAGGCTGTGAAAGAGAGAGGGATGCTATGTCAAGTTATCTGGAGGAGAGACCGGAACTGCCCTGGCTATAAAGAACAGAGACTTCCCTGTTCCACAGCCTCAGTTGGCCTGCTACTGGAATATTTGAATGGCTATAATATTTGAAGCACTTTGTGACATCTGCTGATGTAAAAAGGGCTTTATAAATACATTTGATTGATTGGCTTCAGAGATTACGCAATAAGGACTGAGGAGGTGTGGTATATGGCCAATATACCACAGCTAAGGGCTGTTCTTATGTACAATGCAAAACGGAGTGCCTGGATATAATGGCCATATACGACAACACCAGAGGTGCCTTATTGCTTATATAAAATGGTTACCAACATAATTAAAGCAGCAAAAATAAATATTTCGTCATACCCGTGGTATATGGTCTGATATACCACGGCAGTCAGCCAATCAGCATTCAGGGCTTGAAAAGAATGGATGTTTCCTTTGAATCAACAGTTCTAAATAAAAACATGTCCATTGTGTCCCGACTACTGTGTCTCAGGGCTGGGATGTGGTGTAGTGCCCCAATGACTCATCTTTACCTTTACTTAACATAATAATCATGGGTCTCCAAAACAGGCAGGAACCTTCCTCTCACATACAGCACACAGTATACTGTAGCAGAGAGAGGACTTGTGACGTACCCAGGTTGTACCAGACGTCCATCTCTCCGCTGAGCGTGCGGACCTCGATGATGCTCTGACCCAGGAAGTCATCTGACTCTCTCTTCAGACGCTGTTTCACCCGGGACTTGATGTCATCATCCTCGTCCCACACACGCACCTTGATACGGTCCGACGAGTTATGACACTCGCTGGGGGGGAAAAATGGTAAGATGGTATCAAATCTTCACATTTACACTAAGAAAAGATATGAATGGTAATTACATTGCTTTTATGTACACATTGCAGTTAATTCTTCCATAATTCAACTGAACTTGGTTTGGCCTAATGCCATTTAAGGCAAACAAGGATAGAGTTAATTACCCATGTGTGCCACTACCCTGAATAAATGAGTGTCTGACAATCTCAGAAGGCTCTAGACAGCGTGTGACAATTAGGACGTGGGTTCTTAAGACCACACACGCATTTGGGTGAGGAAACCTAGACAGCCTGTGGCTTACACATGCCATGGCCTGCTTACACATAGAAACCCACTTCACTACGCACAGGGACCCACTTCACTACGCACAGGGACCCACTTCACTACGCACAGGGACCCACTTCACTACGCACAGGGACCCACTTCACTACGCACAGGGACCCACTTCACTACGCACAGGGACCCACTTCACTACGCACAGGGACCCACTTCACTACCCACAGGGACCCACTTCACTACGCACAGGGACCCACTTTACTACCCACAGGACCCGCAGTTTTACAAGAGAATACTACAGACTACACACAAGATCCCAGACATTAACAGGGCCAGGTTAAATAGACTCACAAGTGGAAGTTCTCCTCCCAGACAGGGTTGAGGTTACCGTAGATGGTCTTGGTCCTCTTCTTGGTCTTGCCCACCTGGACCGTGACATAGGGGTCGCTGGAACCCGTCTTATCTTTGGCCTGCAGTCCCTGGGCACACAGCACTGCAGACAGGCAGATGACGTGGGACAGGAGGCAGGTTGATGTTAATAGAGAGACATGGACAAAGTCAGATGGGAAGAGAAAGAGACTATTTACAGTAGAACAGAACAGTTTGTGGAACATGACTACTAGTGCCATGACATTACTCCCTGTGTCTGTGCACCTGTGATGGTGATCTTGGCCGACCACTTGGAGGTTCCGTCCAGTACACTCTGTTTGATGGTCTTCATCTGCTGAGCGTGGATCGCCTTGCTGACGACAAACACATCCCGGATCACGTCAAAGATCTCCGGCTTGTTCCTCTCCCTGATCTTCATGCGGTCCTTCATGGCCATGATGATGTTCTGGGTACGATCCTCAGCCCCATGCTTTGAACTCTTCTCCGCAGCACCTAGACAATCAGAAACCACACACTTAAAGTAAACGGACTGTCTTTTTGGCACCGTGTGTGAATATTGTAATGTAAATTGGCAAATCTTTTGATATGTATCCAGTTGTTTAAAGCTATTTATTTTCCGGTCCAAAATCAGGTGGATGTATAATTATATGTCATAACCAATGATGGTACACCATAATTACACAGTACTTTACATATCACTGACAGCTGTATTCTGGGATGGAGATGAAGCAAAAGTAATTTAACAGGAAAGTTTGAGCCAGAAACTCTGTAGACAAATTCTGGAAAAAAGTGTCAACCTTGTCAATAAGGAGAAAAATTGTATAGTACAAATCCATTACAAAATGGACATTTACGTTTCATACACTGTCAATCATGTGATTGCCTGCATTAGGCAACTAAGCTCAGTCATCGTGAAAGGATTTTAAACAAACCTCCTCTTAGTCCAACTTCCACTGTGCTGTACTTACGCTGCAGGCAGTCAGCATTCAGTAGCTCCTGGCACTTCTCGTGACACTTGACCCCGCACTCGGAGCACCTCATGCCCTGGCGGGCGATGCCCCACAGCAGCCCCTCACACTCATAGCAGTAGGTGGGTGTCGTGGCCGTCCACACCTCAAAGTTATGGGGCGTGGTGCAGGAGATGGGGTAAATCAGAGCCTGTAAGGTCTTCTTATAAACGTGGTTCTTCTACAGACGGGAGAGGAGAGAGCAGAGAGTGAGGATACTGAGATATGACATTGGTGAGTTTTGAAAAGAGTCTTGATTATCTCAGTAGAGTAATATGTATCCCATGATGTACTCACCAGCTCCTCGTCTTTGACGGAGGAGCGTGCGGCCATGGAAGAGGTGATTCCAGCCTTCCTGGCCTGGACAAGTGACTTGGATGACAGGGGAAAATAGTGTTAGTTGCCATGGTAACACACCAACAACCCTTCAACTAACCCCCAAACGGTTGGTGTAGTATTGTAAGTGTTTGGAATACATTTTAAATTAGTTGTTAGGCCCTTTACCCAGGGAGTGTTCTACCCAGGTGAGTAATCCAAGGCCCATAGAGCTTTAACACCCCAACCAAACCAAAGCGGATGAAGGAAAAAACTCATGTAAGGATTGTTACAACACAGGTCATATAAGAGGTGACAACATGGGCAGAACTGAACCATCACTGACCAGTCGAAGAAACAGACACTTAACCCAGGTGCGTGTGTTACCAATGGTGGCTTGGGTTAAAACCCTGGTAGTGATGGTATGTTCATGGTTCAGCATGTAAGGGTGGAGAATAAAACCAACAGAAAAAAAATCTATCATATGAATGAAGGGGAGAGGTAGAATAAGAGGAAGGGAATATTGTTTTAAGTTATTATATCAAGTAGGAACACCACAGTGCAGTTGCACGGTGACATATGGTTACTTATTTGCACCATAAAACCCTTGTTGCACATTAGTACACATTTTTTACAATTTCTTTGCACAAGCAGTGCAATTTGTCCTACTTGATATACAGTTTTTCCTTTACATTTCTGACTACAAATGGGAGGGGCAATTGGGTTATTTCCACTTACCATAGCCTGACCAAGGAAAATGATTGCATTCAAGCAAGTTGATAATTAAAGGTTTAAGAGAGGGGGAGAGAGAGATTATAAGACTGGTTTCACATGTGCCTCATTGGGTGATATCTTGGTGATTCCTCATGCGATCACTTTTTTTTTAACAGATCGACTTAAGCAAACTCTGAAATTATAAATGTAATCCTTAATTATCAAGATGCTTCTCTTGTGCTGGTATTACAGGATAGAAAAACATGTACTGACAGATAGAACAGCACTGAGATTTTAAGCAGTGACAAGGATGGGAGGCAACACTTACCACATCGCTGACCAGGGGTATAGGCTTCCTCTTACGAAGGTCTGGCATGCTGTCAATCCCAAACAAACCACTTCCACCACTGTGGACATGGAACAAAATGATATGCTTGTCCTCATACAGAAACAGATGCATGACTTTTCCCCAACACATTAAAAAAGCATGGCAAATCTAAATCAACAGAAATTATTTGGGTGTCATCATATACCCTGGCTTGATCCAAGCTTGTCTGGAGTTGGGTTCATCATCTTGTCCCTGCAAGATTTAAAACACAATAGGTTTTCAAATTCAGCTATAAAGACTTAAAAGACTTAATCTTATAGGTTAAAAAGGTACACAGAGGATAGAGAATGGAAAGACACACAGATGGTTGAGTTTCACCTCTTCGATGGTACATGCAGAACAGAACACATTCAGAACATCATTTTACACATTTGATCCATACATGGCATCTAATGATTGTTGGCAAACTGAAAAGCCGAAAATAGAAGAAAAATATATAAATCAGTAGCAAAAGGGAGGTACTTGTAAAATGAGAGCGGGAAAGAGATGAAGACCTTAAATGACCAGTTTTCTGTTCGATATCACTAACAATGTACAGATGCAAATAAAACAAGGAACAACTTGTTTTGTTGTGCAGATGTTCAAAGTACAACTGGGAGAACTTTGGGGGGTGGGGGGGGTACTTCAGATAACCTTTTTGGAGTTGTGCAATAACATGGAGAAAAAAAACGACAGACGTATTTCATCTCTCTTTCTCTGAGGTAAAGTGTTTCATCAGCTCCTGAGCACCTCCTCCTCTCAGATGTATGGGGCTAGAGTTGGGTAGCTGGGCTCTCTTAGGGCTCCTCTCCTAGTACTAGGAGGTTCTGACAGCGTTTGAAACAGTTCTGAGCTGGTGCTCAGAATATGGCATCTACAAAACAACTTCACAATGTTTCTACTGATCTGATGCTGCCAAGAACATAATTATTTTACCCTATTCAGATTTTGAATTACATAAATAATAGGTTATTTTATTTCAATCAAAACATAATAGTAAAGCCATTTGAAAATGCATTCATTAGGAGCAAACCTCAACAATAAATTACAAGCTGTTAAACACCTCCGCTAAAGGTATGCCAAAAGGAAAACATGGGGACCGTGCATAGGATATGAAAACACATCAAAACTCAAAATATATCTGTGTGAATGAAAACAACAAAACATAACTAAAAAGGGAGCTAATTTAAACGGCATGAGAGTAACCTGGTCATCTTCCCTGCTGCCGACTGGAAGGAAGAAAAATCCACGAAAAAAGAAAACATTAGGGTTCATGGATATAAATAGCTAAGAAAAGAACATCAAATAACCAGATCAACTACACTAGCAATCAATAGTGGCAATGTTTAACCCAAGGTGGCAGGATCAATCATAATCGTGTAATACTACATTCATTAGTATAAATCATGGGCTAATGCAGTCGTAGAAAATCTGTCAAAGTTTAGGTACATAAGGAATACGAGTGTTAGATTACTTATTTTTTGCTGGGCTTGCAAATACCGTAGTGCACAGCTACCTGGATTGAGCTCCTCCTCAGAGAAAGTGGACTGGGATCCTTGGGAAGATTTGGAGAGTTTGCGTCTCTGTCTCTTTTCTTTTAGGATGCGCTGCAGATTAGCAAGGCGTTCCTTAGGGCTGACAACATCCTGTTCACTAAACTCATCCTGATCAGCTCCATCATGGTCCTCTCCTATTGAACTTAACCCTATCCCCCTTGGGCTGAGGTTAGACTCTCCTGGGCTATGCCCAGCCCCTCCAGGAGGACTGTGGTCTGGTGTCAGCTCTGGGTTGGACAGTTCTCCATCAGTCTGATATGCTTCTCGGCTCTCTAAATGCTCCATAGAGTGATATTCAGTAGGGGTGCAGGTGGAGTGAGTACTTTCCTTTGTGGATGCTGCTTGTAGGGAGCACAGCAGGTTCTCTTGGTCTGGACTGCAGTCCACATACACTGAGGCCTCACTGAATTCTTCCAGTGGAGACCCAGAGTGGACGTGATCAGTTGGCAGAGTGATCTCTCCCTCACGTGGTTCAGGTGAGCAGGGTCTGACAGGAGAGGGAGCTGCTTCAGACTCACTGTCATCTCTACCATGCTCCAGGCTGGACCCCTCCAGCTTCCTCAGAGCCCCTTTCAGAGCTGACCTGAAATTGAGCACAGCCTTCTCAATGCTCTTCACATCAAATCCCACATTGAGGGGCTGGGTGTTCTTAGGCTCAGGGCTAGGCAGGTCCCCCGACTCCCACTCTCCTGCATCATCTCCTGAGACAGACTGTTCAGTCCACTCCCTGTCAAGGCTCCTAGCAGATCCCATGTCCAGGGCATCAAATGAGGATGGACGGTGGTCACAGCAAGAGTGTGGCTCCAGGTAGCCATCATCACAGTCTGTGAGCAGCACAGTGGAGTGACTTATGCTCCTGGACGGCCCACAGCTCCCCACATCATCAGCGTAGGCGTCTACAGTGTGGTAGCCGGAGCTCCGGGAGTATGGGCAGTTGGCTGAACAGTCACACTCCAAGTGTCCACTGCTGCCCTGCTGTCTGGGCGGCCGCCAGTCCACTACACTGGACGAGCTGGAGGGGGAATTTTTGTGGCAGCTGAACAGCAGGGACAGGTGCTCTGAGCTGCTGTGGGAGGACTGGCCTGGGGTGCTGCTGGTCTCTCCCGTGGTGTACCTGGCCCAGCCACCGGGCCCTCCACAGTGGTCCTCCACCTCCTCTCCACTGTTCAGACAGGAGCAGACGTCCTCTTCGCTCCATCCGTTCTCCCCACTCCACCCCCCATCACCACTCACACTACGCTGCATGTCCGCCGATGCCCAACCGCTCTGCCACACCCCGGCCTTACCAGAGCGGTACCTGGTGTCCCGGTCCAGAGTGTTGGAGCTTTGGCCAGAGGACAGGGAGCTGGTGCTGGGGCAATCATGGGCATACCCCCTCTCCAGGTTGGAGAGGCTGGACCCTGAACAGGGCACATCTGAGCTATGGTCTGAGTTCTCCTGGTCGGGTAGTTCAGGTTGGAAAGGAGGTAACCTTTCTCTCCATCTCTTAGGTGACCCTTGGGGTGGCATCATCATCACTGGGTCTATGTCCCAAGACTTGTGCCGGCGCTCCAGTAAAGGACTGGTGTCCCTCCTGTGGAAAGCTGTGACAGCATTTTGCCTGCCCAGGCTGCCGCGTCTGACGCTGAGCCTCTGAGGTGTCTGGGGATAGAGCTGGGTCTGGGGTCCTGGTGCTGAGGCTCCATAGGAGCAGAGCTCCCCTATCTCATTCAGCACTGTATCCACACAGCAGGAAACCTCGTCCACAGAGCCCCTCACAGAGGTTAGGTAATGCCGCAGGTCTGATATTTCCTCCTGGATCTTGTTGATCCCTCGCAGTTCTTTCAATATGTGCTCGACGATGTCACTGGTGCCTTTTTCTCCCTCCTCATCTTTCTCCTCTTCTTCTTCTTTCAATTCACTAGGAGAAGGCCTGTGTGTGTCCCCCACAACCCCGATCCCATCCTGACATTCAGAGCTGCTGTTCTCTCCAGAGGGAGAGGTGGGGAGACTAGAGGTGGGGCCTTTAGTGCGTACAGTACAGGGGGCGTTGATGAAGCCCTCCCTGTTCAGCTCCATCTCCCCAGCCACAGGTGGGTTTAGTGTCACTCTGTGACTGCGGCAGTTGTGCAGGAAGGAGTGGAGTCCAGGGAATTCCCCACTGGAGGGGTTTCTCTGCAGGCCACAGATGAACATGTCCTGCTGCATCTCCACAGGGATGTGCTGGTCCTGGGGCTGGTGGATGGAGGGCTCCACAGGACCCTCCGATCCCTGCAGGTACTTCTGGAGCTTCCTCTGCACGCTGCGACTCACCTTGGGGCTCTGAGTCCTCTCCCTCCCCCCCAGCTCCCTCCTCTTGGACCACTTGTGTGGACTCTGAGGTGGCTCTGTCCCTTTTGGTTCATCTCCTCCACTGACACCCCTCTCGTGACCCCTAGAGAACATCCCTGAGGACTGTATGGGGACCTGGCTTCACTGGTCTCCATCCTCAGAGGCCGACCAGCACCCTGAGGATTGAATCTCTGTGTGACCACACAACATCCTGACGATATAGAAGAGACTGATCTGCTTACAGAGCCTTGTTCATGACTGGCGAGACAGAGAAGACAAAGATAAATAATGTGCAACATTTTTTTTGGGGGGGGGATGCTTGTTTTCTATCAACATGAACCTTCCCTTATGCATTCTTCTAAGCCATTTCATCCTTTACATTTCAGTCATTGGCATACAGCACACAAACCCCTCAGAGAATCAATACAATTTATACACATTTGCATAATTCCACATCTTCATTTTGAGAGCTTGCCAGTATTCTAATTTTTCAGTCCAACAGACCAGAAAGCAGAGAGAGAGAAAAACAAGAACATATTCCTGCTGCTATAATGGCTTGTGAGATCATGATGAAAAAACAAAGTAAATAAGTGTCTCTATAGCCAAGATAAGTTTAATTGCAATGGATGACTGAAAATGTATTTTTAGCTTCGATTTGGTTTGCAAACAACCTACATAACCATCTTACTAGCTCATGCCAATGCATTCCTATGTACATTGCAGGCAGAATTCTATAAAAACACACAGACAACACACACAGACACTCAGGCATGGGAGAGTGGGAGTAGAGGGCTTTAATCTCTGCAACGCCAGAGAGATAGACTATGGAGGCAAAGCAGAGTGTGGAATTGTGATTAAAAAAACACATTGATATTGGGGGTCATTGTGAATCAGGCCAGTGATCTGTATATCAGTGGGTTGGCCACTTACCCGCTCTCTTCACTCACAGAGAAGGAAGGATCAGGGAAATGATTGGACCATACAGCTGGCCTAAACTCTATAATTAGGACGTGATCAGAAGACAGCCTTGTACTTAACTGACGGCTCAATTCTATCCTCCGAGTCAGTGTCATTATTGTGCACACACCAGCTGCAATAGAGGAGGTAGATAGCTGTGACCTCTCCCCCTGCTAGACACAGTGTGTGGCTGGTTGAGTGACACAGGGATAACTAGGGAATCTGTTGGGTGACATGACCATACTATCGGACTTGAGTGACTAGTACTTCAATATATGCAAGGTATTGTAGAAAGATGCATGTAATTGAAAATCAAGGCATATACCTGTACATGGAAATCCATGATTTTATCTACACTGTAGTGAGACAATAAGCTAGTATGCACTTATGCAACAGCCAACTAACACTCAAGGATTATTTGCTGGGCTTAACCTATTCATCTGCCTCTTATCCCCACTGATCCTGGGTGTTGGAAGACAGCTCAGGCAGGAGCAGCCCAACCCTATGCACTTGCTGTGTAGCATTATGCTGTTAAGCACCAACCCGCTGAGGGGAATCAGTGCTGCACAATTTTCCTCCCTGTGCTGTTGTCTCTGCGTCAGACAGAGTGACAGACAGACTGGTCAGTTTAACCACCATCTTTCTGTGTGCTTCTGTGGCCATTTGCCCAGACGGAGAACTCTGTTTTAGACAGAGCACAGGGTTAGCTGAACTTTTTCCCCATCAACTTTTCAGGCAGTTTTCACCAAGGTCTAACTGGACTGGCGTTTCTGATGCATATAACTAGATACAGTGGGGCAAAAAAGTATTTAGTCAGCCAACAATTGTGCAAGTTCTCCCACTTAAAAAGATGAGAGGCCTGTAATTTATCATAGGTACACTTCAACTATGACAGACAAAATTAGAAAAAATGTCCAGAAAAATCACATTGTAGGATTTTTTATGAATTTATTTGCAAATTATGGTGGAAAACAAGTATTTGGTCACCTACAAACAAGCAAGATTTCTGGCTCTCACAGACCTGTAACTTCTTCTTTAAGAGGCTCCTCTGTCCACCACTCGTTACCTGTATTAAGGGCACCTGTTTGAACTTGTTATCAGTATAAAAGACACCTGTCCACAACCTCAAACAGTCACACTCCAAACTCCACTATGGCCAAGACAAAAGAGCTGTCAAAGGACACCAGAAACAAAATTGTAGACCTGCACCAGGCTAGGAAGACTGAATCTGCAATAGGTAAGCAGCTTGGTTTGAAGAAATCAACTGTGGGAGCAATTAGTAGGAAATGGAAGACATACAAGACCACTGATAATCTCCCTCGATCTGGGGCTCCACGCAAGATCTCACCCCGTGGGGTCAAAATGATCACAAGAACGGTGAGCAAAAATCCCAGAATCACACGGGGGGACCTAGTGAATGACCTGCAGAGAGCTGGGACCAAAGTAACAAAGCCTACCAATAGTAACACACTACGCCGCCAGAGACTCAAATCCTGCAGTGCCAGACGTGACCCCCTGCTTAAGCCAGTACATGTCCAGGCCCATCTGAAGTTTGCTAGAGAGTATTTGGATGATCCAGAAGAAGATTGGGAAAATGTCATATGATCAGATGAAACCAAAATATAACTTTTTGGTAAAAACTCAACTCGTCATGTTTGGAGGACAAAGAATGCTGAGTTGCATCCAAAGAACACCATACCTACTGTGAAGCATGGGGGTGGAAACATCATGCTTTGGGGATGTTTTTCTGCAAAGGGACCAGGACGACTGATCCGTGTAAAGGAAAGAATGAATGGGGCCATGTATCGTGAGATTTTGAGTGAAAACCTCCTTCCATCAGCAAGGGCAATGAAGATGAAACATGGCTGGGTCTTTCAGCATGACAATGATCCCAAACACACCGCCCGGGCAACGAAGGAGTGGCTTCGTAAGAAGCATTTCAAAGTCCTGGAGTGGCCTAGCCAGTCTCCAGATCTCAACCCCATAGAAAATCTTTGGAGGGAGTTGAAAGTCCGTGTTGCCCAGCAACAGCCCCAAAACATCACTGCTCTAGAGGAGATCTGCATGGAGGAATGGGCCAAAATACCAGCAACAGTGTGTGAAAACCTTGTGAAGACTTACAGAAAATGTTTGACCCGTCATTGCCAACAAAGGGTATATAACAAAGTATTGAGATAAACTTTTGTTTTTGACCAAATACTTATTTTAAGTAATAATTTGCAAAAGAAATTCATAAAAAATCCTACAATGTGATTTTTCTGAACATTTTTTCTAATTGTCTGTCATAGTTGAAGTGTACCTATGATGAAAATTACAGGCCTCTCTCATCTTTTTAAGTGGGAGAACTTGCACAATTGGTGGCTGACTAAATACTTTTTTGCCCCACTGTACATACCAAACATGAAAATGACCAATAAGATAAAACATATTGCCATAAGTCATTGAAGGGCAAGTGCAGTCAAAAACATGATTTTTCTGCGTTTTATATACATTTCCACACTATGAGGTTGGAATAATGCTGTGAAATTGTAAAGATTATGATAATGCCCTTTTAGTCTATGAGCTGTTTGAAAAGACCACCTGAAAACTCTGTCCGTTTTGGTGGGATGGAGCTTTGGCCTTTCCATGGTAACATTACCATGCAGTAAATTAGTTAATAGACTGATAAGAGAGTTCCAAACCTCTCTGCCAATAACAGCTAGTTTTCAGTTTTCCCCTCCCCACTCAGACCTCTCCCAGACAGTGCTAGCAAAATTCTTGATTGAGAAATTGCTCTTTGCTAAGAAGCAATTTTTGTTTATTGTTGGCCATTTAATTGAAAACAGTCATAGTAAGGTAGTGAATCATTAGCCAGAAATGATTTGATATTGAGATAATAATGGCTGCATTGGACCTTTAATACATTCAGTCACTAACAAAAGTGATTGTCTCTATCAGTCTATTTTCTGTTAGTTGAAGAGATCTGTGGTGAGTCGTGACATTTGCGTTACAGCACTCTTGTGGAGCAGCAGCATGTTAAAAGTAATCGACCGTACCAAGGGGAATATATTTACTCGTAATGTAGAGAGGGTCTTGTGTTGAGCGCATCTAATGTTGATTACTCTACAACAAGAGATGCCAGCCATCATTGGAATTCATTGAAATTCCACGACTGCCTCTGTCTGTTGTTACTCACTCAAATGGATTCAGGGAGACATTGGCTCCACTGTGACTGTGAAACAGCGGATAGATAGAGCATTGGATTCGTTATGGCAGATGGCCTAAAGTTTGTAATAAACAGTGATGGATGTGGATAGAATTTCTATATCACGTTATGTTTCGAACTTAATAGAAATGTATAGTCAGAGTAGAAACCATCCCAAATGATCAGACAAATTCACCTTGGCTGGGGCAAACAAGGTCAATGTTTCCTTGCCAACCTATGAAGCAAATGTATTTATTCTATAGCCCTAGTACTAAAATAGACATAAAAGTTTCAAATGTAACACATTATAACATAAAAGTACTGCAATATTGACTTTGCTCCCATCTGAATTGATAGGGGAGTAATTCTATGGCTGTTAAGACGGAACAACTAAGAAGATGTAAAAGCATGAGAGGTGTTAAAGTCCATCTCCAGCTTGCGCACAGGACTCCCTGGTAGGAAACATTCGTAACCCTCTCCTCCACCAGAAGTTTAACCTCTGTCCAATACCACTCAAGTACTGGAGGTGTGCATTAGCATGATAAGAGCACAGTTGACGGGAAGGCATAATCATGAATAGCACTAAGACAGCTAGCTGCCAGACCAACGGTGCTGTTGTTAGTGATGCACATTTATAAAAGCTGCCCAGGACTGTCAGGAATCACATATCAAGCCAATAATGTTATTAGCAATATAAGTACAGGAGAGGTTTAAAAGACTGAATCAGATATCCTCATGGTGGACATGGACTTTCCATTTAAATTGCTTTTTTTTGCCATTTCATGTCATAATCCATTAACTATCTTTTTATTTGTACCTTTATTTAACTAGGCAAGTCAGTTAAGAACAAATTCTTCTTTTCAATGACAGCCGAGGAACAGTGGGTTAACTGCCTTGTTCAGAGGCAGAACAACAGATTTGTGCCTTGTCAGCTCAGAGATTCAAACTTGCAACCTTTTGGCTAATAGTCCAACGCTCTAACCACTAGGCTACGCTGCCACCCCAACTATGACAATCTGGAAATAAACAGGGACAAAATGAACAGACATTCCCAGGTAAAATACACATTGTTTATCTAAAATGTGGTTTAGACATCAATCACTTTCACAGCAGTTCTTAGCTGGTGCTCCTGAAGACAACTCCTGGCCCATTTAATGTATGCAGCCAGCAGCCCATATAATCTGAATGGCCAGTGGCTCAGCCTCAGCAGTAAGCTGTCCAGACCACGGAGAGGGGGAGCCGGCTGGTATGTCTGGGTAACTCTGACTGAGTCACTGGAGTGCCCCAGAGCAATGTCTTTTCTCTCTTTCCTTCATGTTCTGTGGCCTAGAAAAAAAGTCTGGCTTGGTTTGCTCGTGTTTAACTGATCAATTGGCTGCTCATTCTATTCCTATTCATGCAACGGGAGCAACGTTGTCATTTCAGAATTATATTGGACTATATCACAATTTCAAACCTGGGTTCAAATACTTGTTCAAATATCTACATTACTTTCACATATACTGAACACAAATATAAATGCAACATGTAAAGTGTTGGTCTCATTTTTCATGAGCTGAAATAAAAGATCCCAGAAATCTTCTATAAGCACAAAAAGCGTATTTATCTTATTTCTGTAATTAAAGCCCTTCAGTGGGGAAAACTCATTCTAATTGGCTGGGCCTGGCTCCTCATTGGGTGGACCTATGACCTCCCAGGCCCACCCATGGCTGCGCCCCTGCCCAGTCATCGGAAATCCATAGATTAAGGCCTAATTAATTAATTTAAATTGACTGATTTCCTTCTATGGAGTGTAAATCAGTAAAATCTACGAAATTGTTGCATGTTGCGTTAATATTTTTTTCAGTATAAATTCGAAGAAAGTACAGATATATTTCATTTGAAAAGACAGGTAATTTAATTATTTTATGAATTTGGAAAAACATTGGAAAGTATTTGAAAATACTCAGATACACTCTCATGCATTTAAACCCAGTTATTTGAAAATATAATTATCAATAAGTATTTGACAATTCAATTTTAAATAATTATTTGAAAATACTCTCAAATGCAATTTGGTAGACTGTGGTTTTTACAAATAACCATTCTATACTAAAATAAAAGTACCTGTTTTGGACTGTGTATTTGAAAATACTCAAATACAAAGAAAAAGGTATTTTAAATACCAGATCATTTAATACACATAAATTGAACCCAAGTCCGCACAATATTACTCATTGTTATGGAAACATTTTTCTATTAGCCATACATTTCATGAATAAAAGTCAGAATAGTCGAGAGCAAACATTCTCTTAAGTTTATGTAGCGCAATATTAAATGCAAACTTTATGCAATAATACCATTTCTAAAGATGCATAAAATTCAATAAACCTTACCTCATGAAGGCAGAAAAAGGTAATAGTATACTGTAAGAATCTGTGACGGCGAGAGAAGTCACTTAGTGGGGACCGTTGACTCCATGTGGAAAACCACTCAATAGAAGACAAGCGCCAAATCTTAAAAGTAATTTTTCCCCCTTTTGTTAAATATCCCCAGGTGCTTATAATTCCATGAGCTACATTCAAAGCACATTGGACTGCTCGTCTTCACCCAGATTGACAGACGCAGGAGAAGTGTTGACTCTCTCATTCCAGATGTACAAGCGCAGGGCAAGCGTGAGCAGTCTAGGCTCACATGACAGTTCAGTCCCAGTTAAGTACCCCTCCCTCCCGCTCTTCGTGCATTCCCTCTCTCGTTCCGTCCCCTTTCTCTCTGTCCTCTGGCGATGTATTCCAGTACAAAGCTAATCTGAAGCTGTGAAAATGCCAGCTCTCAGTCTCCCTCTCTCCATATCCCCCCTCTCTCTCCACCTCTATCTGTACCATCCTGCTGTCCTCACTCTCTTTCCATTTGACCCTTATACCGGCCCTATAGCAATCAGTATAATGGAACACAGCACCATGCCAACCCCTTCCTCATAATCTTGAAGATAAATAAATGCACAGCTACTTAGGCGAGGTGCTGGCTAGCGGAGCAGAAAACTTGGAAATAAAAGAGAGCCGCACACTCTAGGAGCTCAGATGCAAAAATTGAATTACCAATGTTTCGACAGCCAAGCTGTCTTCATCGGGGTATAATCACAAACACTGCTGAATGACTCGTTAATATAGTGTCAAAAGACACAGGTGTCTGTAATCATGGCCAAGAGTGGCCTAATATCATTGGTTAATTCTCAAATATTAAAATGGCATACAAAGAACAGCATACAAACAACAAATGGATAGCATACAATCATAGATTAATTTTAGACTACAAAAGCTTACAAACAATTACAATGGCAAAGTAACAAAAATCCCCAAAATGGCTTCAGATCAAATTCTATGTTGAGACCGAAGGGAGCAAGGGTCTTTAAGTTAAAGATCCAGGCAGCCTCTCGTTTTAACAATAAATTATCAAGGTCACCCCCTCTCCTAGGGAGGGTGACATGTTCGATGCCAATATAACGCAGAGACGAAATCGAGTGGCCTGCCTCCAAAAAGTGGGCCGTAACTAGGTAAGTCAAGTTTTTGCATCCAATGGTGCTACGATGCTCTGAGATACGTACTTTTAATTTGCGCTTTGTTTTACCCACATAATTTTTACCACAAGGACAAGTTATAAGATAAATAACTGCCTTAGTGGAGCACGTAATAACACCTTTTATTGGGATCGATTTCCCTGTTTGTGGGTGTTTGAAGGATCTACATTTATACGTGCCATTGCATTGAGCACAGCCATTACACTTGTAATTTCCATCCAGTAGGGGCGCAAATAGACGTTGTTCAGGAATATCTTGGGGTGGTAAATCAGAGTGTAGCAACTGATCTCTGAGATTTCTGCCCAGCGAGAATACGACCAAGGGAAGGTCCGAAAACACATTACCAAGACTATCATCGGATTTTAGAATGTGCCAATGTTTGTGAACGATTCCCTTAATTTGTTCAGAACGCTTTGAATAGCGGGTAGTTAGAACACAGGAATGCGTCTTTTTGCGAGACTGACCTTGAAAAAGGTCATGTCTCGTTTTCAATTTTCTCAATGGCAATAAAAATCGGATCATTTTTGTAGCCCCTCTCCTTGAACTTTCTATGCGTCTCAACCCCTTCCTCATAACCAGGCTGTATGGCTTAATTAATGGAATGCATCGCAAGACACCGCACTACTATAACAGTAACCTGTTCATTATGACCAGCACTGGTATCTAACCGCGGATCAATTGGTTTAATGGAGTGCATGACTACAAACAACAATCTGTGCTACAGCTGAAACCAGTCCTTCTAGTCTTCTACACATTCCTCATACTGTATATCATGGGTGTCAAACTCTGGCCCGTGGGCCAAATTTGGCCCGCGGGGTAATTATATTTGGCCCGCGAGACAATACCAAATTACTACTAGAGCTGGCCCGCCGGTATTATACAGCGCATTCACCACTAATACTACGAATCCCATAATGCTCTGCTGTTTTCGCGCGCCAATCAGGACAGGACCCAGAAACGCTCTCTCCTCTGTGACAGTAGTCATAGCAACATAGACGCTACAACTGTCAGCGAGCTAACCCTTCCCAAAAATGGTGAAAAGAAAGGCAGAAAACAGGAGCTTTCTGGACAAGTGGGAGGCAGAATATCTGTTTACATATGTAAAAGACAAACCTGTTTGTCTTGTTTGTGGAGTCAACGTGGCTGTAAGTAAGGAGTACAACATTAGACGACACTATGAAACGAAACACCATGACAAATACAAGGACCTGGACATGACTCAAAGGAGCCAGAAAGTAGAGGAGATGAAAAGAAGTTTGGTTTCACAACAGAATATGTTTAAAAAAGCCACATCACAAAGCGAGGCTGCTGTAAAGGCTAGTTATATAGTGGCAGCAGAGATCGCAAAATCAGCCCGGCCCTTTAATGAGGGAGAGTTCATGAAAAAGTGCATGATGAAGGTTTGTGACCTCGTATGCCCAGAGAAAAAACAAGCATTTTCAAACGTGAGCCTGAGCAGGAACACAGTAGCTGATCGCACATGTGATCTTGCCACCAATCTGTATGACCAGCTGATGGAAAAGGGAAAAGATTTTGTTGCGTTCTCCCTCGCTGTGGATGAGAGCTGCGACGCATCTGATACTGCTCAGCTGTCAGTCTTCATCCGTGGAGTGGACTCAAATCTGTGTGTTACGGAGGAGCTATTAGGATTCAAATCAATGCATGGCACAACCACAGGAAAGGAAATCTTTGAGGAGGTTTCCAAATGTGTAACTGAAATAAAGCTGCCGTGGGATAAACTCGTTGGATTAACGACAGATGGTGCGCCAGCGATGTGCGGTAAAAGAGTGGACTGGTGGGCATGGTTCGGGAGAAGATGCGGGAAGAGAACTGTGCAGGTGAGCTAACTGTTTACCACTGCATCATACATCAGGAAGCACTGTGTGCCAAAGCCCTAAAGATGGAACATGTTATGACCACAGTAACACAGGTAGTTAACTTTATAAGAGCCAAAGGTCTAAATCACCGCCAGTTTAAATCTTTTCTGGAGGAGTGTGGTTCGGAATACGCAGACGTGCCGTATCACACAGAGGTGAGATGGCTAAGCAGAGGAAAAGTACTGAACAGGTGTTTCGAGCTGCGTGAGGAAATATGTCAATTCCTGGAAACCAAAGGGAAGGATACAGCAGAGCTCTGGGAGCAAAAGTTCCTGTGTGAGCTGGCCTTTCTCTGTGACATCTCGAGCCATCTCGATGCGCTGAACCTGCAGCTTCAGGGGCGGGGGCGCATCATCACAGACATGTACGCTGCAGTGAGGGCCTTCAAAACTAAACTGTGCCTGTGGGAGAATCAGATGCTGCAAGGAAACCCTTGCCATTTTCCCTGCTGCCAATCCATAAAAGCGCAGATCTCTACCGCCGTGTTCCCATGCGCACAGTTTGCTGAAAAACTCAGTGTTCTCGCCGCTGAGTTTAGCCGGCGATTTGCCGACTTCGATGCCCAGAAATGCAAGTTTGAACTGCTTAGTAATCCCTTCGCAGTTGATGTGGAAAATGCACCAACCAACATCCAAATGGAGCTGATTGAACTCCAGTGCAACGACACGCTGAAGTCAAAGTATGATGCTGTGGGCGCCGCACAGTTTCCACGGTTCATCCCTGACACAATGCCTCAGCTCCGCACCCAAGCTGCTCAGATGCTCTCCATGTTCGGCAGCACTTATCTATGCGAGCAACTTTTCTCCTCGATGAAGATGACCAAAACAACTCACAGGAGACGTCTGACTGATGAACATCTTCGCTCGATACTGAGGATTTCTTCAGCTCAGAGCTTGAGCCCAGACATTGATGAACTAGCATCCAAGAAGAGATGCCAGGTATCTGGCTTGGGCACATCAGATTAGACCAGTGTGCAATAATTAACGTTTTCTTTATGCACTTTTTCTTGCTACAAGGCATGGGCTTGAATGGTTGATTGATTTATTATCATTTTATTTGTAAAATTATTAGCCAGTGGAAAAAGTTTATTTTGGTATTTAAATCAGAAGGCTGCAAATAGAAAAGAGGCATACAATTTTTATTTAAATTTTATTTATTTAATAAATGAATGCCATTGATGTGTTTTTTCATTTGAAATTCGATTTTGCATGTCTCCACTATTAAATTATATATTGTATGGTAATAAGCGATGCTTGTTCCATATTCAATGTTAAAGCAAAACTTGTTTGGGTCCATATTAAAAGGTTAATTTGTTCAATGTTGGCCCGTGACTTTGTTCAGGTTTTACATTTTGGCCCACTGGGTATTTGAGTTTGACACCCCTGCTGTATATGAACCAGACCTGGGTTCAAATACATGTGTATTTTAGTATTTTTTTAAATTATAATAATGTGTATTTTAGTATTTCCAAATACACAGCCCAAAACAAGTACTTTTATTTCAAGACATGCTCCAGAACTTTGGCGACTACAAAATCTTTCTTAAACCTGCTGTGGGCTGAATGTGTCAATGTGTAGTTCATACATGCATAATCTATGAACAGAATTACTGTGTTAGCTCAGTTAGCTACAAAATCCCTAGTTTGAAAACAACCGTTTTTCTGGAAGCTGTGCTGCGCCATGTTCCCTACATTTCCCTCCATGTGGGCCAGCCCCCTAGCAATTAGAGTTCTAGCCAACGATCTTCAGCCCCTTGCCATTTGAGTGACAATTAGCAAGATGCACACACTTCAGAACGAGATTGCAATGACGTGGTGCACATATTTGACATAGTATGCTATTTTCTGGGGGTTGTGAGCACTACTTTCAGAACTACTGCCTAAAAGATATATAGAAGTACAGGAGAATCTAAGTATTTGAATTGTTATTAAATCAAGCAAATTGCATTTGAAAGTACTTATTTCAAATTCCTGGGTTAAATGCATGCATTTCCAAATACATTCCCATATTCAACTACTTGTTTTAATTTCATATAAAGGTTCTGAATACTTGTTTTGAAATGTATTGAAAAGTAATTGAAATACCTGCAATAGTATTTGAACCCAGGTCTGATATGAACAGTCTCTGAACAACAGATAGACTAACGATATCTGACCATTCTTTTGCAATATAAACCTTAAAAAAGGTAGTGATGGAGAAACAAAGCTTCCAGAAGCATTGATGCTTTCCAGTCAATTGTGTCAAAAATAGGTTCATTACTCACACCTTTGATCAACACAGTGTACACTAGTGGCACATGCTGGTCAAAATAATTTAAAGCAGCTAAATTATTATAGATGACGTCCCACACGGTGTAGCGCATGCGCCGGGTAGCCTTTTTTTCTTATACCAAAACCAATAACAAACCAATCAGGTGATTGTTTGACGAAATTAAACTTCGGACGTCATTGATCACGTGCTTCTGATACAGGCATCGGCACACTGTTTCGAAGTAAACTGCTTAGCGATTTCGACGCATGCCTTGGAGCTCCGGTATCACTACTTAAAAAAGGTCCACTATGCAAGAAATCGCTCTGCCATTTCCTGGTGGCTAAAATTAAAATAGTTTGCCTAATTTCAGTTCATGTGACAAAATAAGCAAGTAGTGTTGAGAATCATTGAACAACCTACACTGCTGTGAAATATATTTCCATAACCAAAAATATAGTATTTTTCAACTATTTGAAGCTGGTATACAACACCAAAAGTAAGGCGCAACAACACAACATAAGACTGGGGAGCATAGAAATAGTGCACATAGAACAGATCTTCCACTTCTTAAGACTTGCTTTCAATAAGAAAGGCAGAACTATAACTCACATTTCTATGTGAATTTGGTCAAGTCACCCAAAAAGTTACATATTGCAGCTTTAAGGCAGCTCCACCTAGCCATCTACATCACAGAGAATCAGGATACATTGAGGTTGACAGAGATGTCATTCCTTTTTTGATGTATTCAGTTTGGAGATTCAGGTTTTTCTGCCCTCTTAACTCAATCAAATGCACTTGTGTAGTAAGCGCCGAGTCTACAATGTAAAATCAGCATGGTTTCTCACAGTACTTTTCTGCAAATATCCCAGCCCATCCAAGTATTTTGTACAATTTAAAAAAAAAATCTGTATGTGCAAAACATTTTCACTATCCTTATACTCCCCAAAGTGAGCATCACAGGATAAAGCAAGGCCTAAAATAACAATGTGATAAACATTGAAGCTGTACTTCTTTATTCCCATCACACTTGTTCCCTATATTTCTGCACACTTGTTCCCTATATTCCTGCACCTTTCCCTCACTCTCCCATTTAGTTGTTCAGTCTCTCTCCTAGGCGCAATTCACCACTCTATTAGTGCAGTGGCTACAGAGGGAGAATGAGTCAGAGATGGGAAGTATTTCTGAATTTACAATACGCATTTCAATAACCTTTTAGTATTTTGTATTTCACTGGTCTGCTCTACAATCCAATGTATTTTGTAAGAAGATACTTTCAAAACCTGAAATTTGTATTATCAAAATACAAAATCATTGTAAACACTATTTTTTTTATAGCAGTTCACAATTGTGACCAACTTTCACCCTGCATTGGTATCAGAAGTCTGATGGCACTATGATGAGATAAGAGTGTCAGCTAAATGACCAAAATGTCAAATGTAAAATGAAAACTTAATGCATGATGGGTATTATTCTAATGAGCTCTGCCCCCGAAACATGGCCAATAAAAATACCCTGTATGCTTTGCAATTGTTTATTTTTACATTTAGGTAATTTAGCAGACAAGGTAGATAAACAACTAGTACTGCACCTCAGTCACTGGCTTCATCAATAAGTGCATCGACGACGTCGTCCCAACAGTGACCATACGTACAGGTCCCAACCGGAAACCATGGATTACAGCCAACATCCACACCGAACTAAAGGAGCTAGACACCAAGCTGGATGCTTATAAGAAATCCCGCTATGCCCTCAGACAAACAATCAAAACAGACAAAGCGTAGATATGGGACTAAGATTGAATCATACTACACCGGCTCTGACGCTCGTCTGATGTGGCAGGGAAGGCTTGAACAATATTAGACTACAAAGGGAAACCCAGCCGCAATCTGCCCAGTGACGTGAGCCTAAAAGACGAGCTAAATGCCCGTTATGCTCGTTTTGAGGCAAGCAACACTGAAGCAGGCATGAGAGCACCAGCTGTTCCGGACAACTGTATGATCACGCTCTCCGTAGCCGATGTAAGCAAGACCATTAAACAGGTGAACATTCACAAAGCCGCGGCCAGACGGATTAACAGGACGTGTACTCAAAGCATGCACAGACAAACTGGCAAGCGTCTTCACTGACATTTTCCATCTCTCCCTGACCGAGTCTGTAATACCTATATATGTTTCAAACATACCACCATAGTCCCTGTGACAAAGAAAACTAAGGTAACCTGCCTAAATGAGTACCGCCGCATAGCACTCACGTCGGTAGCCATGAAGCGCTTTGAAAGGCTGGTCATGGCTCACATCAAGACCAACATGCTGAAACCCTAGACCCACTCCAATTCGCATACCGCCCCAACAGATGACGTAATATCAATCACGCTACACACTGCCCTTTCCCACCTGGACAAAAGGAACACCTATGTGAGAATGCTGTTCATTGACTAGAGCTCAGCATTCAAAACCATAATGCCCACAAAGCTCATCACTAAGCTAAGGACCCTGGGACTAAACACCTCCCTCTGCAACTGGATCCTGGACATTCTGACGGGCCACCCCCAGGTGGTAAGGGTAAGCAACAACACATCTGCCACGCTGATCCTCAACACTCAAATCTGAGGTAGCACGAGAAGAGGAGAGGCTGCAATTGAGAGGTCCTTTGTGGTGTATGTGAGAGTGATTCATTTCTGAGTTAACAATCCATCAATGATAATTTTCCACCTCTGAAGCGCAGAGCCACTAGGGTCACATCTAACTCAAAGAACAAGAACAGTGAACCGCTGTTTGATATTCTAACTCAACCAGCAAACATACACGTAAGTAAACGCATCTTGATGAATACTTGGAATAAGCTATTTAGTTTGCCGATTTCGAACGACCAGAGGTGAAACTCAACCAATCAGAAGGGGAAAAAATACAAATGGGGAGCAGGATAATAAACGTGTGGTTGTGAATGTGTAGAGTGGGCAAGATGATTAGAAGGTAATATATGAGAGGAAGGGGCACATAAGATTAACATGGGGAAAAAAAACCTACCTCCTGAAGCTGATCCCTGACTTTGTTGATGGCCTTCAACCAGTGTATTCTGGATGGAGAGAAGGGAAAGGGAGACTTATTGTCGTGTAAAATGAGATGTGTGGATTGAGAGATAAAGTGAGAGAATCACCAAGAATGTACTTGTAATATTCAGTGGAGGTTCAAAATTCACAACTCTTTCTTTCTCTTATAAATGACTCACCTTTGCAAATGTTTGTTGGATCTTTTCTCTACTGAGTGGTCTAATTTCTTCAACGAGCCATTTAAGCTTTTCCCCACATCCAGGCAGGGTCTCCCCAACTTCTTCCCCAAAACATTGCTGGGGATGTGTCCATTGGTAGGTTGCTGGACATTGATGGAGGGGTGGAAGCCGGTACTGTGATAGGAGTGTAAGGACTCTTCCAGCCCTGAGCCTGGAGCACTCTCCTGGCCTGTCTCACTAATCTGGGAGCTGGTCTGGCTCAGGTTCCCAGAGGACCCAAAGCGACTACTTTCTACCGGACTGGAGTGGTGAGGGAAGAGACTTAATATTAGAATAATCATTGTTGTGATGAAGAAAAACTAGGTTCATTAATTGGATATAGACATTATTCTATAGTTTCTACTGAATTGTACAACATTTTAAAAAGACATCCAACCTTACAGAGAAAATAACTACCTGTTGGCAAATTAGAATGAATACACCAATTGCCTGAAATGAATTTTAATGTACCAGATTATCCCAATAAATGTTTGTCTGTACTGGTTTTCTTGTATTACTATTTCTGGGAGACCATGAGTGATTGAAATCTCTAACTTGATCAAACTGAATGGCAACAGGGATTTTTGTAAGGTGATATATATATTCTTAGAATTATAATTGCAATGTATGTACAACTTGAATTAATCTTACGCTAGGAGTTTAAGAGTAAGAAATATTTAGCTTATTATCAATATCACAACAGGTATAATACACTTCCCAATCAACCACCAACACAGTAGCACAACTGCTTAAAACAAACACGGTTAAAAGGAAAGAGACAGAACATAGTACTCAGTGGGGTGGATTGCAGAGCTGGACCCTGGTTACGCTCCCCAACATATCAATGCATCATAAAGGGTGTATGCCTCAACTGGCCTTTTAGCACTCAATATGTCCTTCTTGAACTGGTCGTCCAGATGCATTCCAGAGGTGGGATCTGCAGAGAGGGGTGGTTCTACAAGGCTTTCCTTCTCCTTTTGGGAAAGGGATGCTGGAGGATCTACCTCAGGTGTGGAGATGAAAATCTGGGGTTTGGCTAAGTCACCAGGGGGACCTACTGAACATTGATCTCTTGTCTCCTTGATTGGCTTATCATTAGTTTTAGGCTGAGTGGTAACAACTGGGGGAGCTTGTAGTTTGGGAGGTTTGGCAGCCCCCCAGAAACCTCAGAGGCAGTGGATGGTTCTTGCTTTGCTACACTTATCTTGTCCTCCTGAAACAGGCCTGCATATATTGTTTTGAATCCTGAGAACACAGCACCACCTGCTTCTGCATGAGGAATTATGGGAAGGGCTTGGGGAATTGTTGGTGTAGATCAAAACATGGATCCAAAAGACTTTCCAGCGTCATCAGTTCCTGAAATAAAACCACCAAACAGGGACATGTGGGCTGGCTCTTTAGTCTTAGGCAACTGGTCGGCTGGGGTAATCTTCTGGGCACTTACCACTGGTGGGCCTGATTTTGTCCATTTCCTTACTTTCAGGCTCTCCCACAAAATTACCATGTGCTTCTCATGTATTACTGCTCCTTTCACAGCCTTTTGTTTTCCAGACGAACTGGACTGATCCTTCGTTGGAGGTAGTTCTGCTTTTGAGGGCTGTTCTGTTTTAGTAGGTTGCCCTGATGCTGTATGGATATCAGCTTCTTTTGACTGACAGTTGACAACTGAAGCAGGAGGTTTCTCAATGCCTTGGCCTTGGACTACTTTAACAGCCTTAGGATCAGGTTTGAGGGAAATTGACTCGAGGTTGAGTTTTGGCGTCAGGTTGTCGAGGTGACTCAATTGTGAATCTTTGTGCAACGTAACAGTCTGCCTCCCGGGTCTTTTATTTTGACACTGCTATCAGCTGGGGTGGTGTCAGGTATAACTGTTGCTATTTTCTTCTCTGCAGGCATTGTTGGTGCCGTTTGAGGAGTAGTTGTAGCTGGTAGGGGACTAGACCCTCCCAACGAACCCCCAAACCTAGAACCTGCAGTTTGAGGGGCAGCTGTGCCAGGCTGGGGAGTAGACCCTCCAAACATGGAAAGAAATCCAGTAGCTTGGGTCTGTTTGAGGAGTAGTTGCAGTGGGCTGGGGACTAGATCCTACAAACAACCCTCCCAACATAGAACCTGCAGTTTGAGGAGAGTCTGTAGGTGGTGGCTCTTTAAGGGCTTCTGGTTCTTTAGTTGTGGCAGGTTCCTGAGGTGCACACTCTGGGATGGATTCCTTTTGGGTAGTGGCACACTCAGGAGTAGGTACTGTGGTTGCCGATTCATCAAAGCTAGCTTGTGGGGGTGACAAAGGGCCTCTGAACATGGAAAATACACTTCCGTGTGTGGTTCTTTAGGCACTGTAGATCCTGGAACGGAGGACCCTGTAACCGACAGAGCTGCTGCTGAAGGATGTGGGGCACTGGGGCCACCAAACATGGAATAATTTTGCTGGGCTTTCATTGGCAGTTGAACCAGAAAGGAGTCTTCCAAGAATCGAGTTAGCCTCTGGTTGAGGCACCTGAGAGGTGGACCCAGATTGAGATGGTGCCTGTAGTGGACTTGGTCCACTGAACATTGAGAATAAACTTTTACCAGGTGGTTTTGGGGGAGGTGCTTGTGATGAGGACCCAGTTTGGATTGAAGCCTGCTGTGGACTAGACCCACCAAACATGGACAATAATCCAATACCAGGAGTTTCCTCTTTAATAGTGGTGACAGTTGTTGGTGGTTGTGGTGTTCCAGAGACCATGTCTCCAATTTCTCCCATAAAGCCAAACAGTCTGCCTGATGGTTTTGGGGGTGGTTCCTATTTGGTTTGTCCGGTTGGTGGAAGTCTGTGATCGGCCCGGGGTGGGGCCAGTGATTGTATTAGGAGGAACCCCACTTTGCCCAGAACCATCCATTGTTTATTGTTTCTGAAGTGAAGGTATGCATGGTGTCAACTAAGAACCTTGTGTTGTGAGTCTGTTTGGCTAATTTCTAACTACAGGTTTTTAGTTGCAGTTGCTGTGATGGAGGAGGCTCTGCACTAAAGAAACTGCCTATTGACCCAAATGGACACAGAATATTCTAGTCTTCCTGTTTATGTGGGTCTGTGATCCCAGGTAAGCTAGCAGTGCAACCAGTCCCATCTTGTTATGACAAAGCCTCTGAGGGTTTACTGGGCTCTGGCATCAGCTCCTCAATCAGTAAGGCAGACTTGAAAATGCTCATAAATCCCCCCTGTGGTGGTTCAGCTTGTTTTTCAGCAGTTTTTTTCCAGCTGGTCTATCTGTGGTGTGCTGTGCTGTGCTTGTGGCTGTAGGGGAGAGGCAGGTTTATTGAGTGAGCTCATGGAAATGGTTAGGACTGTGGGCTGTGTTGGTGGAGCAGCTTGCTGAGACATGATGGCTTGTCGTAAAAGTCTAGCTATCTGAGTAACAGTCTGATCACTATATTGCCAATTAGCTGAATATGATAGATTCTCCTCATAGTATCCCCCATGATATGAAATGCTATTAAGACTTTAACAGCTACTATTATCAAAGGAGTTCCATTTGCCAAACTTAGCTTTATTCCTTTTGGTGGTCAAGTTCAATGCACCCTCTTCTTCAGTCCAGTACTGTTTCTGTTCAATCATTCGATTAGAATGCGTGAGGTGAGGTTACACGTGGTGGTAAGGTTACACGTGGTGGTGAGGTTACACGTGGTGGTGAGGTTACACGTGGTGGTGAGGTTACACGTGGTGGTGAGGTTACACGTGGTGGTGAGGTTACACGTGGTGGTGAGGTTACACGTGGTGGTGAGGTTACACGTGGTGGTGAGGTTACACGTGGTGGTGAGGTTACACGTGGTGGTGAGGTTACACGTGGTGGTGAGGTTACACGTGGTGGTGACGGTTACACGTGGTGGTGAGGTTACACGTGGTGGTGAGGTTACACGTGGTGGTGAGGTTACACGTGGTGGTGAGGTTACACGTGGTGGTGAGGTTACACGTGGTGGTGAGGTTACACGTGGTGGTGAGGTTACACGTGGTGGTGAGGTTACACGTGGTGGTGAGGTTACACGTGGTGGTGAGGTTACACGTGGTGGTGAGGTTACACGTGGTGGTGAGGTTACACGTGGTGGTGAGGTTACACGTGGTGGTGAGGTTACACGTGGTGGTGAGGTTACACGTGGTGGTGAGGTTACACGTGGTGGTGAGGTTAGGTTACACGTGGTGGTGAGGTTACACGTGGTGGTGAGGTTACACGTGGTGGTGAGGTTACACGTGGTGGTGAGGTTACACGTGGTGGTGAGGTTACACGTGGTGGTGAGGTTACACGTGGTGGTGAGGTTACACGTGGTTACACGTGGTGGTGAGGTTACACGTGGTGGTGAGGTTACACGTGGTGGTGAGGTTACACGTGGTGGTGAGGTTACACGTGGTGGTGAGGTTACACGTGGTGGTGAGGTTACACGTGGTGGTGAGGTTACACGTGGTGGTGAGGTTACACGTGGTGGTGAGGTTACACGTGGTGGTGAGGTTACACGTGGTGGTGAGGTTACACGTGGTGATGAGGTTACATGTTGTTGCCTTTCTTGGCTGAGGCAGATTGTCTGTGAAATATTTTTTTTAAATAGCCCAGAGAGCAGAACTCTGGATTGACAAGGCTGCTAGTTAGTTGATTTTGACTTTGCACCTGTTGACTAGGCTGTTGAGTTGGTTGATTTTGTCTTTGCAACTGCACATCCTGCATGTTTGGGTACTGCAGGCTAGGGGGAATGAGAGGAGCTGCAGAAAGTGTCTGAGGGATTGGGGACTGATTGGTACGGTACAGTCGTGGCAAAATGTTTTGAGAATGACACAAATAATAATTTTCACAAAGTCTGCTGCCTCAGTGCCTTTAGATATTTTTTGTCAGATGTTACTATGGAATACTGAAGTATAATTACAAGCATTTCTCAAGTGTCAAAGGCTTTTATTGACAATTACATGAAGTTGATGCAGAGTGTCAATATTTGCAGTGTTGACCCTTCTTTTTCAAGACCTCTGCAATCTGCCCTGGCATGCTGTCAATTAATTTCTGGGCCACATGCTGACTGATGACAGCCCATTCTTGCATAATCAATACTTGGAGTTTGTCAGAATTTGTGGATTTTTGTTTGTCCACCCGCCTCTTGAGGATTGACCACAAGTTCTCAATGGGATTAAGGTCTGGGGAGTTTCCTGGCCATGGACCCAAAATATCAATGTTTTGTTCCCCGAGCCACTTAGTTATCACTTTTGCCTTATGGCAAGGTGCTCCATCATGCTGGTCCACTCACACAGACAGCATCGTGAGGAAGGCGCAGCAGCGCCTCTTCAACCTCAGGAGGCTGAAGAAATTCGGCTTGTCACCAAAAGCACTCACAAACTTCTACAGATGCACAATCGAGAGCATCCTGGCGGGCTGTATCACCGCCTGGTATGGCAACTGCACCGCCCTCAACCGTAAGGCTCTCCAGAGGGTAGTGAGGTCTGCACAACGCATCACCGGGGGCAAACTACCTGCCCTCCAGGACACCTACACCACCCGATGCTACAGGAAGGCCATAAAGATCATCAAGGACATCAACCACCCGAGCCACTGCCTGTTCACCCCGCTGTCATCCAGAAGGCGAGGTCAGTACAGGTGCATCAAAGCTGGGACCGAGAGACTGAAAAACAGCTTCTATCTCAAGGCCATCAGACTGTTAAACAGCCACCACTAACATTGAGTGGCTACTGCCAACACACTGTCAATGACACTGACTCTACTCCAGCCACTTTAATCATGGGAATTGATGGGAAATTATGTAAATATATCACTAGCCACTTTAAACAATGCTACCTTATATAATGTTACTTACCCTACATTGTTCATCTCATATGCATACGTTGATACTGTACTCTATATCATCGACTGCATCCTTATGTAATACATGTATCACTAGCCACTTTAACTATGCCACTTGGTTTACATACTTATCTCATATGTATATACTGTACTCGATATCATCTACTGTATCTTGCCTATGCTGCTCTGTACCATCACTCATTCATATATCCTTATGTACATATTCTTTATCCCCTTACACTGTGTATAAGACAGTAGTTTTTTTTTGGAATTGTTAGTTAGATTACTTGCTCGTTATTACTGCATTGTCGGAACTAGAAGCACAAGCATTTCGCTACACTCGCATTAACATCTGCTAACCATGTGTATGTGACAAATAAAATTTGATTTGATTTGATTTGATTTGCTGGAAAAGGCATTATTCGTCACCAAACTGTTCCTGGATGGTTGAGAGTAGTTGCTCTCAGAGGATGTGTTGGTACCATTCTTTATTTCATGTCTGTGTTCTTAGGCAAAATTGTGAGTGAGCCCACTCCCTTGGCTGAGAAGCAACCCCACACATGAATGGTCTCAGGATGCTTCACTGTTGGCATGAAACAGGACTGATGGTTGCGCTCACTTTGTCTTCTCCGGACAAGCTTTTTTCCGGATGCCCCAAACAATCGGAAAGGGGATTAATTCAGAGAAAATTACTTGACCCCAGTCCTCAGCAGTCCAATCCCTGTACCTTTTGCAGAATATCAGTCGGTCCCTGGTGTTTTTCCTGGAGAGAAGTGGCTTCTTTGCTGCTCTTCTTGACACCAGACCATCCTCCAAAAGTCTTTGCCTCACTGTGAATGCAGATGCACTCACACCTGCCTGCTGCCATTCCTGAGCAAGCTCTGTACTGGTGGTGCCCCGATCCTGCAGCTGAATCAACTTTAGGAGACGGTCCTGGCACTTGCTGGACTTTCTTGGATGCCCTGAAGACTTCTTCACAACAATTGAACCGCTCTCCTTGAAGTTCTTGATATTCCGATAAATGGTTGATTTAGGCGTAATCTTACTGGCAGCAATATCCTTGCCTGTGAAGCCCTTTTTGTGCAAAGCAATGATGATGGCACGTGTTTCTTGCAGGTAACCATGGCTGACAGAGGAAGAACAATGATTCCAAGCACCACCCTCCTTTTGAAGCTTCCAGTCTGTTATTCAAACTCAATCAGCATGACAGAGTGATCTCCAGCCTTGTCCTTGTCAACACTCACACCTGTGTTAACGAGAGAATCACTGACATGTCCACTGGTCCTTTTGTGGCAGGGCTGAAATGCAGTGGAATGTTTTGGGGTGGATTCAGTTCATTTGCATGGCAAAGAGGGACTTTGCAATTAATTGCAATTCATCTGATCACTCTTCATAATATTCTGGAGTTTATGCAAATTACCATCATACAAACTGAGGCAGCAGACTTTGTGAAAATTAATATTTGTGTCTTTCTTAAAACTTTTGGCCACGACTGTAGATACTTTGCTTGCAGAAGCAGATTGAAAAATTCCAGAAAGGAGACCACCTTGTTGAGCAGGTTCTGGAACTGTATGTTGTCTAGAAAAGCCTGGATGTTGTCTAGAAAAGGCTGGTTTCTCAGTGGACCACGGTTTGTTCCTGGCATATTCTGTTGGTTGAAGTTCTGCTGATTACGAGTTGTTTGGTTGCTCAAAACATTAGCGGAACACAATTTAAACAACCCAGAGAAAATGCCTCCTTGTTGGGGGGGTGCTTGTTGAGATGGGTTTGGTGCTCGTTGCTGACTTGGATGATTGCTTGGGAAAGCACCTTGCTGTTGGGCCTGGGGAGGTTGTACACCTAAGTGATAGGCTTTCTGCAGATGAAAACCTTAGAAACCCTGAGAGAATACCCCCCGGCTGAGAATGTGGACTTGCACTTGTGTGGGAGGTTGCAAGGGAACTGTTGAGGATTACTTGATCAGGGGGTTGACTGTTTGGGGGAACTTGCTATGGTGGTGGGTTCCCAGATAAGTCACCCACAGAGCCAAATCTAAGAAGTCCTGTTAAAAAACCTTGAGGTTCAGGTTTAGGAGGAGCATGCCCAAGAGGCATTGGAGGTCTCTGATGTTGCTGCATATGCTACTAATGTGGAGCTGGGGTGAATTGGTAATGCTGGGCCTGTTGTTGACTAGGATTTTCTGGGGGTTTGGAGGCATGGACATCCTCACCAGAACCAAATGTCATGATTCCAAAGAACATTCCTCTTTCTGGGTTTGAAGGCTGTTGGGAAGAGACATCATCAGAGGAAAGAAACAGACATTTTAGCTTACTGCCTAAAGATGGCTCCTCCATAGGGTTATCTAAGCTAATATCTGGTTCTGACTCAAATACAGGATACACTGCAACAGGGAGGGCCCTGCGAGAGAACAGGGTTAACTGGTGCAATTAATGAGCTGAAATATTTATTGAAAGGGATATAGAACGCTGAACTCACTGGTTCTAGTTGGCTAATGGGCTTCCCACTTCTCCCTGGAGGTAATTTTCCCTCTGTGGAGTTCACTACCTCTTCACCTGAAAAAAGTTTACCAAAACGAATTTTCTCAAAAGCGAAAGTGACTGCTGGTGTTTGTGGCATCGTTGCAGAGTCCTGAACTTTGTCACTTGTACTATTTAGAATCTCTGTTCTAATGACTGGTGTATCTTGATTGTGGACTTGTATCTTGGCATCAGACTGGGAAGGTAAATTGAAGGAAATGTTCTGCTGGGGTGAACTGTAGGAGATACAACAGATACAGGAGCAGGGCTGGTGGATTTTGGAATTAAAGAAAACAGTGTGGATATACCAGATTGAGAAGATGGTGCAGGTGATACTTCTTTAGTTTCTGCAGAACCTGAGCTGGGCTGCTTGGGGCTGAGCTAACCTTGTCAGTGAAGGAACTGAGTAATGAACTCATAGCATTTTTCACTCCAGATATTCCTGGTTTAGGAGATGCCTCTGTCTGGGTCTCCACCTTGACATCTCTAGGGGTCCTTGGGTCCTCTCCAGTAGATTCTATACTTACACTGCCCTGGGAAAATAACCTTGATATGGATGACTTGGGAAGGGACCCATACCTGCTTATTTCCTAATCTTTTTCAGCCAGGTAATCTGATACTGTTTCAACTAGGCACTTGAGCTCATCCATGGGTTCCATATACTTGTCACGTGGTTCCTCTACTGGAGACAGCATTGCTTCAGGAGCCCATCCTCCCATTTCCACCTTTCCCCTCTTCTTAACCAGATAACTCTGATGCTTGTCTATGTAACTTCCATGGGATGAAGCATGTCTGCCTTGGCCATGGACCCTCCCATTCTCAGAATGAATGGTCTCTGCTAAGGAGGCAATTTCCTCTAGCTCCTCCTCCGATCGCTTGGAGCAGTGCAGCTCCTCCTCTGAATCGTACCCTAAACCTGTCCTCATTCTGGCAGCTTCGTCCTCCTGATACACTATGTAGTTCTCCAAGGTGTCCCTCAGCATGTTTTTGGCGCACATCCTAGTCTTGTAAAGAAGTCTATTCTTGTATGGCTTGAGACACGGTGTCATCTGCTCCACCTCAATCTTTAACACCTGGTGCAGCACCAGCTCCCCTCTCTTCTGGCGGAGGAGTGCAAGATTAGGGGGGAAAGGCTCATCTGTGAGTTTCTCTGACTCCAAGTCGGCCAGTCCTCCTGGATTCCAAATCTTTTTCGTCCACTGCCAATCGATAGTGTCATAGCCCGCTGGGTAGATGGTAGGTAGGATGCCACTGCGTTGTGTGCTTTGGGAGAGTGAGCTGCCTGAGGGCTCAGTGAGAGCTCTCCCCATGCGGAGGATAACATCGTCCTCAGGCCAACGATTCTCTTCCTTGTCCAGTAACTCGCTCAGCTGATTTCTCCCTTGCTCTTTGTACTTGCTCTCCTAATCCTCCGCACCCATACCATAATCTACAGGGATGATCCTGACCCTCCCTTTATGGTTTATGGCTCTAGTTTAGGTTAATAAATTAAGGTAGAGGTACAATGGGATGTGAGAGGAAACAATAGCAGAAAAGAAAACAATACAAAGATTGCATATTATAACAGGACAAAAAAAGTAAGATAAAGACAATGTGACAGAGACAAGCATTAAATACATACATATGATAAAAATGTGGTGAATTTGTGTTTATGTGTATGTGAGTATATTGGTAACAGTGTTATTAAGATTGTTTGATATAAGTGCGTTGTGTGTGAGGACCGAAATTCACCTCCTCATTCTGGGGGATTATCAACAACATAAAATCCAAGCTGAATCATCTCTGTCCAAAGTAGTATTACAGACCACATAGAGACATGTTCGAGGAGGGCAATCTCTATTACTAAACCAACACCAGGGTCCCAAGACCCATATGTGACCACAGCAGGCTAAACTAAGCTCAGTTTCATTAAAACTACCAAAATAAGTTTTGTAAAAGAATACGCCTGAAGGAAAAAAAATTCCTGGCTGTAATCCCACTTTTCTTTTCAGATGTTATGGAATTATCCGGATCAGCTTTCTATCTGTCCACACAGACTGACATTTACCACAATCTCATTGAGCCACATGTTTTACAAAGCAAGTCACACATGTAAGAGTGCAAATAACCATTCTACACTGGATACATGACTGGAGTTAGCAAAGTATTTGTGTTTCATCCTGGAAAACTTCCAAGCAGTTGGACAATTTTGACAATTTGACCATTTTGGTTTAAGACCAAATGTGTTCCTTCTTAATTAACTACAGTGCCTTCAGAAAGTATTCACACCCCACAACTTTATCCACATTTTGTTATTTTACAGCCTGAATTTATAATAGATGAAATTGAGATTTCTTGTCACTGGCCTACACATAACATAGGGAAAGAGGGATACCTAGTCAGTTAACCAACAATGTATTCAACTGAAATTTTTCTTCCACATTTAACCCAACTGAATCAGAGAGGTGTGGGGGGCTGCCTTAATCAACACCTATCAACACCTCTTCGGCGCCCGGGGAACAGGGGGTTAACTACCTTGCTCAGAGGCAGAACGACAGATTTTGTACCTTTTTCCTTAATACAAAGTGTTACAGTGCATTCATAAAGTACTCAGACCCCTTCTCTTTGTCCACATTTTGTTACGTTACAGCATTTTCCTAAAATGTATTAAAACAATTATAATACATTTTGCAAATTTTTATAAAAAAAACTAATATCGTATTTACGTAAGTATTCAGACTTTTTGCTTTGGGACTCGAAATTGAGCTCAGGTGCATCCTGTTTCCATCACCTTTGGTTAGAAAGGTAATCCAACTTTGGCAAAAACCAAGCTATGAGGTTGAAGGAATTGTCCGTAGAGCGCCAAGATAGGATTGTGTTGAGGCACAGATCTGGGGAAGGGTACCAAAAACGTTCTGCAGCATTGAAGGTCCAAAAGAACACAGGGGCTGCCATCACTCTTAAATGAAAGAAGTTTGGAACTACCAAGACTCTTCCTATAGCTGGCCGCCCAGCCAAACTGAACAATCGGGATGGGGGCCTTGGTCAGGGAGGTGACCAAGAACCCGAGGGTCACTCTGACAGAGCTCCAGAGTTCCTCTGTAGAGATGGGAGAACCTTCCAGAAGGACAGCCATCTCCGCAGCACTCTACCAAAATCAGGCCTTTATGGTAGAGTGGCCAGACAGAATACACTCCTCAGTAAAAGGCACATGACAGCCTGCTTGGAGTTAGCCAAAAGGCACCTAAAGGACTCTCAGACCATGAGAAACAAGATTCTCTAGTCTGACGAAACCAAGATTGAACTCTTTGGCCTGAATGCCAAGCGTCACGTCTGGAAGGAACCTGGCACCATCCCTATGGTGAAGCATGGTGGTGGCAACATCATGCTGTGGGGATGTTTTTCAGCGGCAGGGACTGAGAGACTAGTCAGGATCGAGGGAAAGATGAACAGAGCAAAGTACAGAGAGATCCTTGAACAAATCTGCTCAAGAGTGCTCAGGACCTCAAACTGGGGCGAAGGTTCACCTTTCAACAGCACAACAACCTTAAGCACACAGCCAAGATAACGCAGGAGTGGCTTCGGGACAAGTCTCAATGTCCTTGAGTGGCCCAGCCAGAGCCCGGACATGAACCCAATCGAACATTTCTGGAGAGACGTGAAAATAGCTGTGCAGCGATGCTCCCCACCCAACCTTCAACAGGTTGCTTGTCATTATGTCGTATTGTTTGTAGATTGATGAGGGGAAAAAAACTATTTAATCCATTTTAGAATAAGGCTGTAATGTAACAAATGGGGAAAAAGTCAAGGGGTCTGAATACTTTCTGAATGCACAGTATGTTTGGGGCAAATCCAATAAAACACATTACTGAGTATCACTCTCCATATTTCCAAGCATAGTCGTGGCTGCATCATGTTATGGGCATGGTTGTAATTGTTAAGGACTGGGGAGTTTTTCAGGACAAAAAAGAAGTGGAATGGAGCAAAGCACAGTCAAAATCCTAGAGGAAAATCAGTCTTCTGTCTAACAGACACTAGGAGATGAATTCAACTTTCAGCAAGACAACCTAAAACACAAGGCCAAATCTACACTGGAGTTGCTTACCAAGAAGACAGTGAATGTTCCTGAGTGGCCAAGTTAGAGTTTGGACTTAAATCTGCTTGAAAATCTATGGCAATACTTGAAAATGGCTGTCTAGCAATGATCAACAACCAATTCAACAGAGCTTGAAGATTTTTGAAAAGAATAATGTGCAAATATTGTACAATTCAGGTGTGCAAAGCACTTAGAGACCCAGAAAGCCTCACAGCTATAATCGCTGCCATAGGTGATTCTAACATGTATTAACACAGGGTTGTGTATACTTATGTAAATGAGATATATACCTCTATACTTAATTTTCAATACATTTGCAAACATTTCAAAAAACTTTTTCACTTTGTCATTATGTATTATTGGTGTAGATGGATGAGAAAAAAAATCAATGTAGTCCATTTTGAATTTAGGCTGAAACAACACATTGTGGAATAAGTCAAGGGGTATACTTTCTAAAGGCACTGCATGTTAACAAATATATATTCTATTAACTAAATAAAAATTCTATACAAATTCTATACTAGATCCAATTATATACAAAACACCAAAGATTCAATATCTATTGGATTAACTTGCACTGTTGCCCACAACATTATTAGATTGAAGAATCACTCCTTCGGGGGAACTATTTATATTATTCAAGCAGGTGACATTGTTAACCTCCTTCTTATGCTGTGTTAAAGGATGTGTCAGTGACAAATAAACATAACCTGACTAGATTTAAAGCTGCCAACCTTACTTAAGAAATGTGCTTGTATTCTGATGCTTGATTCTGTCATTCTGTACCAGGAGGGTAGATGTCCCCAAATCATCTGAAAGAGGGACACCCTCCAAAAAACAAAAGAGCTAAGCCTCAGGCCCTCAGTTAACTGGGCCTATTTGCAATATAATCATTTAATAGTTTTCTACGTGAAAATCAAGCCATCAGAACAAACCAACAGAAAATAAATGACTGCACTTCAAAAACTCTATTCATGTCTTAACTCTTCTTCACTGTGTGTCAATATGTATGACTGTAGTATACGTGAGGTGTGCCATCTTTTTTTTAAAGGTGTGCCATCTTTAATGGCTGAATTTGTATTGTGCATGTGTCTTTGTATTCTGTGTAGGGGCATGTCCTGTATGTTTGTGTGTGTTATTCAGAACCTCTACCTGCTCCCGCGGTGGTCTCTGTAGTCCATGTCAAAGCTGTGCATGGAGTCTGTGCAGGAGTCCAGGTGGTTCTGGAGCTGGGGGCCCATGGGGTACTGGTGCATGGAGGAGTTGGGCTGGGCCGTAGTATGGTAGCGCGGGGGTAAGCTGTTGCTGGTCTCACTGCGGTAGTCACTGTCCCGGTCGTCCACTGCACTGTCATGGTCATCCAGGGCTGTAGAGGGACAACAGGACAAGCTCCACAACACAGAACATCGAGAGACCTCTACATCCTCAAACTGCTAAAATGACTACAGAATCTCCATTCTATACACTGAGGTCAGGAATGATCAGGTAAGAGGGAGGTAAGGAGGGCAAGGGTCATGCACTTTTGAATGCAAGCCAACCAGAAAAAAAACTTCAGTGAGAAGGGGAAAGTGATGCAAGTGAATATATAGGCCATTAAAGATAGAACCCTTAGTTGCTACATCCATTTTTAATTTTTAAGGAAAGTATTCTGAACCCTTGACTTTTTCCACATTTTGTTACGTCACAGCCTTATTCTAAAAAGTATTACATTAATGAGGGGGGGGGGGACTAAGTAAAAACAGTAAAAAAAAAAAGTTTGCAAATTTATTTTGCTAAACACTGCAATATTACATTTACATGAATATTTAGACCTTTACTTTGTTGAAGCACCTTTGGCAGCGATTACAGCTTCGAATCTTCTTGGGTATGACGATACAAGCTTGGCACACATGTATTTGGGGAGTTTCTCCCATTCTTTTCTGCAGATCCTCTCAAGCTCTGTCAGGTTGGATGGGGAGCGTTGCTGCACAGCTATTTTCAGATCTCCCCAGAGATGTTCGATCACGTTCAACTCCGGGCTCTGACTGGGCCACTCAAGGACATTCAGACTTGTCCAGAAGCCACTCCTGCAGTGTCTTGGCAGTGTGCTTAGGGTCGTTGTCCTGTTGGAAGGTGAACCTTCGCCCCAGTCTGAGGTCCTAAGAACACATTTTCATCAAGGATCTCTCTGTACTTTGCTCTGTTCATCTTTCCCTTAATCCTGACTAGACTCCCAGTCCCTGCCGCTGAAAAACATCCCCACAGCATGATGCTGCCGCCACCATGCTTCACCATAGGGATGGTGCCAAGTTTCCTCCGGATGTGACGCTTGGCATTCAGGCCAAAGAGTTCATTCTTGGTTTCATCAGACCAGAGAATCTCTTTTCTCATGGTCTGAGAGTCCTTTAGGTGCCTTTTGGCAAACTCCAAGCAGGCTGTCATGTGCCTTTTACTGAGGAGTGGCTTCCTTCTGGCCGCTCTACCATAAATTCATGATTGGTGGAGTGCTGCAGAGATGGTTTTCCTTCTGGAAGGTTCTCCAATCTCCACAGAGGAACTCCAGAGCTCTGTCAGAGTGACCATCAGGATATTGGTCACCTCCCTGACCAAGGCCCTTCTCCCCCGATTGCTCAGTTTGGCTGGGTGGCCAGATCTAGGAAGACTCTTGATGGTTCCAAACTTCTTCCATTTAAGAATGATGGAGGCCACCGGGCGGGGGGCCATGAAATGCTGCAGACATTTTTTGGTACCCTTCCCCAGATCTGTGCCTCAACACAATCCAGTCTTGGCGCTCTACAGATAACTCCTTCGACTTCATGGCTTGTTTTTGCCCTGACATGCACTGTCAACTGTGGGACATTATATAGTCAGGTGTGCCTTTCCAAATCATGTCCAATCAATTGAATTCACCACAGGTGGACTCTAATCGAGATGTAGAAACATCAAGGATGATCAATGGAAACAGAATACACTTGAGCTCAATTTTGAGTCTCATAGAAAAATTTGCTAAAAATTTGCATAAATTTGCAAAAATGATACATTTGCAAAAATTCCAAAAACCTGTTTTCGCTTTGTCATTATGGGGTATTGTGTGTCGATTGCTGAGGATTATTTTCTATTTTTTCAAATTTAAAACAAGGCTGTAACGAAATGTGGAAAAAGTCAAGAGGTCTGAATACTTTCTGAAGGCACAGTAACTTATAAATGCCACCTGAGCTTAGATTAACTGTCATACCACATCAGAACCCAAAATATAAGCTTGTTATACTCAAATGTTTGTAAACAAACAAAGCATATCCTCAAAACATGGTTAAAACTATCATTTTGACATCATGGATGGTCAGTCCTTGCATATGTCATTGTAAATAAGATTTTGTTCCTGACTTGGCTAGTTAAATAAAGGTTACCGTTTTTTAGAAATACATAACTCTGTCTATGAATTTGAGAGGTTACATTTCTCTAGCCCCATTCCTCAGCTTTTTACCAAAAACACTGGCGGGTGACAGCTTTGTTTCAATTAAGGATTCCTGCTTTAAATACAGCCAAAAATGGACACTCCAGTCAAAAAGTGATATTCCAAAATGACTGCGTTAAGTAACTCAATTGCAATGTTGACATAAGGGAATTCTCTCTCCTTAGTGACCCAGACTCAATTTTGGCATCAGACAGGTCCTTTGGATTGCAGTGCTGACCCTGAGCTGAGTGGCCTGCTTAAGGGGACATAGGCTTTATCGCTCCAGGCTGATATGTGAGACAGATAGATAGCTCAGGACAAACTGATGTATTGATATCTCTAAAAATCAGAGGGGAAAACAAGTTGTCAAGGTGACACCTGAACACAGGCTGGCAAACAGTGCCCCCCGTCTGTGTGATGATGCGGTTGCATCTCACAGACATCTGTTCAGGAAGTCAACTGCCACTATGCTTTATCAAGGTCACCCGCTGACTACAAAAACATAGATCTACGCCTAACTGCTATTGTCCAGTTATGTTTCCATAGAGGTAGTAATAATAACCATATTTGTGTTTCCATGTCCTGTGGGGAAATTGATATAGATGATGAAACTCAGATGGCATGAGGTGTAGTGCGATGAGGTGGGGCTGGGTGATATTTCCCCTGGCTGTAGCGACTATTGTTGGTGCTGGAAAACATGCACAAAGCATTGAGGATTGGCCAAGGTGAAGCTTTGGGAAGGTTTAGAATTCATCAGAAAAAGACTGTGTATTACATACTCAGTGTGTCAGTCCATCCGAAATAGTTGCCTGGTGAGGGTGTTGGCGGAGAAGTAAAGTGAGAGGTAGTGGAGAGTATGCAAAAACAGTGCCTGACTTGGGAGGGGGAAGTATGACCATAACATACACAGTGGACAAACAGAGACAACACTAGCAGACATGCATGAACGTGGCATCCCTGTGTTGACATTCTTCATAACTTTGGATAAGTAGTGACTGTTTTGGAAAATTAAGATTGGATAAAAGGCTTACTTGATGTCAACTCTGAGCTAGGAGATTTACACATAACTCAGGAATAGGACAAGGAAATAAATAACATAAAAAGGCCAAACTAATGGAAGACAGAGGGAGCCAAGGCTGATGAGAGAGCTCCATCTAGTGGGATATTATGGAGTGGAAGTCAGTCCCACTCACAGCATTGGGAGGCAGCGGGAGGCATGAGGCGTCTCTGGACCTCATCCTGCAGAGGGTACCAGAGAGAGGAAAGGAGACAACAAGAATTGTGACCTCTGACCATCATAATCCACAAAAACAAAATCATCATCATTGTCACCAATCTCAAACTCCTGCATTTGTCATAATATTGTCATCACCACCATGACTTCAATGCCACTGCATGCAATAGTTCGACCTACCATCTACGTGATCACTTCAGAGCACACAGTGATAAACACACGCTCAAGTCAATACAGTACCTAACCAGAGTTTTCTGTGACATGCAAAAGCGAGGTGAGGAAAATGTCAAATGACAACAGGGTTAGTCCCATCTTCCATTTCCATGTATTTTACCGTGTGCTAGTGAATGCAGAGAGCCAAGTGTAATCTGGAGATAAGGTTACAGAATATTCAACCGCATTCTACATAGCCCACCTATAATTTAGCCCAAACAACTACCTCTTTCCCTACTGTATTTAATTAATTTATTTATTTTGCTCCTTTGCACCCCATTATTTGTATTTCTACTTTGCACATTCTTCCATTGCAAATCTACCATTCCAGTGTTTTACTTGCTATATTGTATTTACTTTGCCACCATGGCCTTTTTTTTTGCCTTTACCTCCCTTATCTCACCTCATTTGCTCACATCGTATCCTTGTTTATACTGTATTATTGACTGTATGTTTGTTTTACTCCATGTGTAACTCTGTGTCGTTGTATGTGTCGAACTGCTTTGCTTTATCTTGGCCAGGTCGCAATTGTAAATGAGAACTTGTTCTCAACTTGCCTACCTGGTTAAATAAAGGTGAAATAAAAAATAAAATAAAAAATTGTACTGGGAACTTTACAATTTGTAAACATAGAGAGGGTATTTTCGAAAATACTTCACCTCTGTAACTGCTTGAAATATAAATGGGGAGAATTTGTTACTACATTTTTGACCTACATGTTCCTGGTGAAATAGCGCCTTAGCATGTAGGGTAGGCCTTACCTCATCATAGATCCTCATAGTGTTGATGCGATCCAGCTTGCCGGTCCAGTACTGCGCCTCGTCATCTGGGATGTCTGATAGAGAGGGGTGCACACACACAGAGTGGGATGACTGGTGAGCTGCATCCTGCCCTACCCCATACCATCCTAAACCATCCACTCTCCAACATGCTGCTATTATATATTCATGGTCCTATATAATGAGCCACTTAGGAAAGAGACATTAAAAATAGTTGGCTATGCCCTGAAACTGTACTGTTGGGGGACAGGGACCATGAATGACAGGGCTCCACTGTAGTAATGTTTGTCATGACAGATGCAAATGATTGCCCAGAAGAGCACAAGACAATGACGTTAGTACTGACAGGGACAGAACTTCACAGTGACATAAGCGCAGAGCACTAGACTTTCTAGAGACTGCAAAACTGTGCAAACCTTAACTTGATGACATTACCAGCCTAACAACTGACAAAAATGTGCAGACAGGTAAATTATACATTGATGCCTCCTACCAAACCACTGGTCTGTTAGAGCAGACTCCTCTCCCTCCCTGTGACCTGATGTCCCATGATCCTTTACAGAGAGACACTGGACATTAAAGTAGTTCCCCTATATTAATTGAACATTTACCCTATATTAATTTATCATTCCCCTATATTCATTTACAGCAATATAAAATAAAAAAATAAAATTCTAGGGGAAATCCTGGACTTTAAAGAGAGCTGAACACAAAAACGCCAGAGGTACAAAGGCAGATGAAACCAAACCCCTGTCCTGGTGAATGAATGGGATTAGTGGTACACAGAACCCAGACAAACACACAGCCTCCCTTCCCTACCGCTACCTTCAAAGGCCTGCCCTTAAACACCTGAAAGCTGCTCTAGTCCCTCTCACAGACAAACACTTTTAACTTATTGATCTTAGGGGCATGTGTTTAGTCCCCTCCTGTACTCCCTGTTCACCCATGACTGTGTGGCCAAGCACAGTTTTTGATTAATTAATTTATTTTACATAAAAAGTAACAATCTTTCTCCCCAATTGGTAGTTACAGTCTTGTTCCATTGCTACAACTCCCGTACTGACTCGGGAGAAGCGAAGGTCGAGAGCAGTGCGTCCTCCAAAACACAACCCTGCCAAGCCGCAGTGCATCTTAAAAAATGCACGCTTAACCTGGAAGCCAGTGTGTCGGAGAAAACACAGTACACCTGGCGACCGTGTCAACGTGCATGCACCCGGCCCACCACAGGAGTTGCTAGTGCATGATGGGACAAGGCTGGCACACAGCTGGAATCGAACCAGGATCTGTAGTAACGCAGCTAGCACTGCGATGCAGTGCCTTAGACCGCAGCACCACTCAGGAGGCCTTTTATTTTTTACTTTAGTTTATTTAGTGAATATTTTCTTAAACTGCATTTTTGGTTAAGGGCATGTAAGTAAGCATTTCACGGTAAGGTCTACACCTGCTGTATTCAGCACATGTGACACAAAAAATTGTGATAGCACAGGTCACTGGAGAAGGCTACTACTGTATAATCATTACTGTATTGTGCCCTATACATGTACCTATAACATTTCAGCATCATACATCATACCAACTGTATCTACTGTAACTGTAGGCACAGTTTGATGGACAATAGACCCTGGTACACAGTACAGAATCAACAAAAACATTTAAAGAGATAACATATGATATAAAATAGATATCCTATGGGAACCTAAGTGCCCAACAGAAACATTGTGATCAATATAACATTTTACCAAAGGGCAGCTCAAAGTGGGAGTCCAGAAGAACCTGGTGGTGTGTTGGGTTCTTGGTGCCGTAGATCTCATCAGCCTTCATCAAAACCTCAGCATCCAGGAAGGTCCAGTCCCCTGAGCCCTCCTGAGGGAAGAGAAAGGGCTAGGTCAGAGGTCATAGACAGAGAGACCAGATGAAACTAACTGGGAGGTGAACCAGTGCCCAAACTACTCTGTACGTGTTTTATATAAAATTTGAACTGTGTGTTGTAAATGTTGGTTTTCAACATCGGAGCTGAATGTGTGTTCTCTAAATGTTTTGGCCAGTTGTGTTGGTGGTGTGTAACGTTGTATGAGTGCATCATCTGCCCCTCTCACCTCCTCTGACTGGCGGATGCTCTTGAGGGGGATCCAGGCAGTCCCCAGCATGGTGTCCCAGATAAGGCCTTTGTTCCACACCTCCACAGTGAGGCCCAGGTCCAAACAGTTGATCTCACTGGAGAAACAGGAGAGAGAAGAAATAAAGGAGAGGGGGTCATAATCAACTCTCATTCAATACAGACACACAGTTTAATAGAGCGACAGATCAGTAGAAAGAAAGCGACACAGTGATCGTCTAACAAATGTATAATGGTTTCATTCAGTATGTGTTGAGTCACCTCCATGACATTGAAATAATTATTACAGAAACTAGGGCTAAGCGCCGTCTGGCTGTTCACTGATCCCTTGGTCTTTGATTAGGCCTATGCATCATGTCAGATGTCGTGATGCCTTCCATCCTTAATTTGCCATTGAAAAGGATGCAAATACAGCTTGCTGACAATAAAAGAGCATCTCACTTGAAAGCGACCACTGCTCATAATTTCTTCATCTCATTTGCGGCACTTCAAAAGGAAGATGAGAGAAGAGATACTTATCAAAAGTGCACTGCCCTCAGTAAAGGTGGCAGTAAGAGCGAGCCCAGGTGCAAGCAAAAATATTCTAAACCACTAACACTAAAGGCGATGTACCAAATGAAGACAACACTATTACTGTAATGAGCAGACCAATCACCTTCACATCTCTGTGGCTCTTACGTGGCCACAGTGAATGTAAACATGTACTTGTATAAACTGCTTACAGTCATATAGTACTTTTATAAAACAAATATAAAAAGAATGAGTAGACAATTTTTAACATTTCATAAAAAAATATTAAACCAAGACTCTTTTTGATCAATCACACACCGACTTCACTTTGAGCTCTCTCTATCGTTCCGCATCATGGAAACACAAATTAAAGAACCCATAGACCCACTCCACCATGAAAACAGCATTCAAAAATCCATTAATACAGAGATAGAGATCAGTAGAAAGACAGTGACACAGTGATTGTCTAATAAATGTATAATGGTTTCATTCACTATGTTTTGAGCTACCTTATCCCAGACCTGCTTTTTTTGGACTCTCTCTCTACCGCACCTGCTGTCTATAACTCTGAATGATCAGCTATGAAAAGCCAACTGACATTTTCTCCTGAGGTACTGACCTGTTGCACCCTCTACAACCACAGTGATTATTATTATCTGACCCAACTGGTCATCTATGAACGTTTGAACATCTATAATCTCCACACGGCAGAGCCAGAAGAGGACTTGCCACCCCTCAGAGCCTGGTTCCTCTCTATGTTTCTTCCTAGGTTCCAGCCTTTCTAGGGAGTTTTTCCTAGCCACCATGCTTCTACATCTGCATTGCTTGCTGTTTGGGTTTTAGGCTGGGTTTCTGTACAGCACTTTGTGACATTGACTGATGTAAAAAGGGTTTTATAAATACATTTGATTAATTAAATATTTGATATAATATAATTGAGCTCCCCATTGTTTGTGGAGTGAGATGGGAATGAACAGGCTCCTGCAGCACAGGGACACAAAGGCTTTGGAAAACGCTTGAAAATAAGCACTACACAGAACACACCTTGTATTCTACTGCATTTATTATTTTTCCCATTACTTTCTAAAAGACGCTCCAAAAGCAGGGGTAGGATGGAGTAATGCCTAACTGATTATCTCCATGGCAACCAGATGAGTGTTTTGAGGCTTCATTCAACCATTTTTCTATGGCTGGCCATGCTTTCCACCTGGCTACCCTTACCCCGGTCAACAGCTCTGCAACCCCACAGCATCTTGCCCAAGCCTCCTCCATTTCTCCTTCACCCAAATACAGATAGCTGATGTTCTGAAAGAGCTGCAAAATCTGGACCCCTACAAATCAGCTGGGTTAGACAATCTGGAACCTCTCTAAAATTATCAGCCGCAATTGTTGCAACCCCTATTACTAGTCTGTTCAACCTCTCTTTCGTATCGTCCGAGATCCCTAAAGATTGGAAAGCTGCCGCAGTCATCCCCCTCTTCAAAGGGACCCAAACTGTTACAGACCTATATCTATCCTACCCTGCCTTTCTAATGTCTTCGAAAGACAAGTTAAACAGATCACCGACCATTTCGAAACCAACTGTACCTTCTCCGCTATGCAATCTGGTTTCCGAGCGGGTCATGAGTGTACCTCAGCCATATCCTCAATGATATCATAACCGCCATCGATAAAAGACAATACTGCGCAGCCGTCTTCAATGACCTGGCCAAGGCTTTCGATTCCGCATTCCTATCGACAGACTCAACAGCCTTGGTTTCACAAATTACTGCCTCGCCTGGTTCACCAACTACTTATCAGATAGAGTTCAGTGTGTCAAATCGGAGGGCCTGTTGTCCGGACCTCTGGCAGTCTCTATGGGGGTGCCACAGGGTTCAATTCTCGGGCCGACTCTTTTCTCTGTATACAGTGCCTTGTGAAAGTATTCGGCCCCCTTGAACTTTGCGACCTTTTGCCACATTTCACAATCTGTGGAAAGAACTGAAAACTGCTGTTCACAAATGCTCTCCATCCAACCTCACTGAGCTCGAGCTCGAGCTGTTTTGCAAGGAGGAATGGGAAAAAATTTCAGTCTCTCGATGTGCAAAACTGATAGAGACATACCCCAAGCGACTTACAGCTGTAATCGCAGCAAAAGGTGGCGCTACAAAGTATTAACTTAAGGGGGCTGAATAATTTTGCACGCCCAATTTTTCAGTTTTTGATTTGTTAAAAAAGTTTGAAATATCCAATAAATGTCGTTCCACTTCATGATTGTGTCCCACTTGTTGTTGATTCTTCACAAAAAAATACAGTTTTATATCTTTATGTTTGAAGCCTGAAATGTGGCAAAAGGTTGCAAAGTTCAAGGGGGCCGAATACTTTCGCAAGGCACTGTACATCCATGATGTCGCTCTTGCTGCTGGTGATACTCTGATCCATCTCTATGCAGACGACACCATGTTGTATTCTTCTGGCCCTTCTTTGGACACTGTGTTAACAACCCTCCAGACGTGCTTCAATGCCATACAATACTCCTTCAGTGGCCTCCAACTGCAAGTAAAACTAAATGTATGCCCTTCAAACAATTGCTGCCCGCACCCGCCCGCCCGTCTAGCATCACTACTCTGGACAGTTTCTGACTTAGAATATGTGGACAACTACAAATACCTAGGTGTCTGGTTAGACTGTAAACTCTCCTTCCAGACCCACATTAAGCATCTCCAATACAAAATTAAATATAGAAACAAAGCATAATTTCGCAACAAAGCATCCTTCACTCATGCTGCCTAGCATACCCTCGTAAAACTGACTATCCTCCCGATCCTGGACTTTGGCGATGTAATTTACAAAATAGCCTCCAACACGCTACTCAGCAAATTGGATGTAGTCTATCCCAGTGCCATCCATTTTGTCACCAAAACCCCATGTACTACCCACCACTGCGGCCTGTATGCTCTCGTTGGCTGGCCCTCGCTTCATATTCATCGCCAAACCCACTGGCTCCAGGTCATCTATAAGTCTTTGCTAGGTAAAACTCTGCCTTATCTCAGCTCACTGGTCACCATAGCAGCACCCACCCGTAGCACGCGCTCCAGCAGGTATATTTCACTTGTCATCCCCAAAGCCAACTCCTCCTTTGGCCGCCTTTCATTCCAGTTCTCTGCTGCCAATGACTGGAACAAATTGCAAAAATCACTGAAGCTGGAGTCATATCTCCCACACTAACTTTAAGCGTCAGCTGTCAGAGCAGCTTACCGATCATTGCACCTGTACACAGCCCATTCGTACATAGCCCACCCAACTACCTCATCCCCATGTTGTCACTTATTTTTTTGCTCCTTTGCACCCCAGTATCCCTACTTGCACATTCATCTTCTGCACATCTATCACTCCAGTGTTTAATTGCTAAATTGTAATTATTTCGCCACCATGGCCTTACCTCCCTAATCTTACTACATTTGCACAGACTGTATATAGATTTTTCTATTGTGTTTTTGACTGTACGGTTGTTTATACCATGTAACTCTGTGTTGTTGTTTGTGTCGCACTGCTTTGCTTTATCTTGGCCAGGTCGCTGTTGTAAATGAGAACTTGTTCTCAACTGGCCTACCTGGTTAAATAAAAGGTGAAATATATATTTTTTTTAAAATTCAAGCACAGAAACATTAAGGCTCTCCTCTATGTCACTTCCTGGAGCACCCTGTTGCGGAAACAGTGAGAGACAACACAATCAAAGACAACACCATCACAGTTAGTGTAAACATAAGCCATCAGTTCAATGAGACAATCTCATGAAGGCTCTTAAACATTACATAGGCTAAGCTCTAACAGTGAACACAAAACACCCCCAGCGTTGTATTTGTATCCCTAAAGAACAATATCCCGTCTCTAATGACTGAGCAGCATAGCACAGGAGCTATGGAAACAGCTCTAGAAATAAGGTGAGCTGGGGTGTACGGTGTATATATTGATCCATAGCTTTCGCTACATTCCCGTTTTCTGTCAGCCCTGGTGGCCTGAGCCGGTCTCTTGGTGGGGATGGCCATTATCTCACAAGGAAATTGTAGTCTGGACTGGACTCTAGTCTCCAAGGCCCTCTGGCTAGCATAGAAACAGAAGCCTGGCCTGACAAACCAAAATACCATTTGGCAATCTGCTATCTCATTAAAAGGAGAAAGGTGCATCCATCCACTTAAGTACTATGTGAGTCAATTACATAGTATGCAATCAAAATCAATTATGTGAATCTGTTACATAAAAGGTTGACCCACAGAACCAAGAGGCTACAGCTTTCTGGCAAGGAAACACGTCATTGGAGAAGAAAGGAATCCAGCAGAGCCAGTTTCAAGTCAACAGTAAACTTCAGACTCGCTGACAAGTGCTAATGCATTGTGTTTCATGAACAGTACTACAGAACCAAGCATTTACACTCAGAAACATCCTTGAAACAGATGTGGAAAAATATCATAAAAATTGCATACACAGATGCGCACACACAGGAGTAAGCCTGGAGCTAAAAACTGCCCAGCCTACATACGGAACACTGAAAAGAGGAAATTAGATGAGTAACCATGAGGAAGTGAATAGTTGTGAGAAAAGGTAAGCTAACTTTCCCGAAACAACAACCCACCTGGCAGGCAACAACGGGGACAAAACATTCCTGGAAATCCCCGACTGTGGCCTGCTCTCACATATTACTGTCTGAAAATCATAAACCTGAACTGTAGCTACATAGCATTAGCACCAGAGGCAGACTAGCTGCCCTGCTCTCACCTGTCTGAGTGGAAGAGTACTCAGGTGGTTGCGTCTGCTGCATAATTTCAAAAGACAGTCAGCCTTAATCAAATAAAGGTGTTAGGTGGCTGAGCATGGAGGATATACTGTACTGTTACAATAAGTCTGTTGAGCTCAGAGCCATAGACCCTCCCTTCATCGTTCTGATCATCATTTAAACAAAACAAACCTGATGTTACCTGATTCTATGTTGATACTGTATGAAAATGTGACACTTGACACTTACAGAGCCTCCAGACAGACCACTGGTATTCTATCCGCCACACACAGCAAGTATGTTGTGGCTTATACGACATACACTACATGACCAAAAGTATGTGGACACCTGCTTGTTGAACATCTCATTACAAAATTATGGGCATTAATATGGAGTTGGTCCCCACTTTGCTGCTATAACAGCAGGAAAGGTTCTCCACTAGATGTTGGAACATTGCTGAGGGGACTTGCTTCAATTCAGCCGCAAGAGCATTAGTGAGGTCGGTTACTGATGTTGGGCGATTAGGCCTGGTTCGCAGTCGGCGTTCCAATTCATCCCAAATGTGTTTGATGGGATTGAGGTCAGGGATCTGTACAGCCCAGTCAAGTTCTTCCACACCGATCTCTGAAACAGGAAAGGGCCTTCCCCAAACTGTCGCCACAAAGTTTGAAGCACAGAATCGTCTAGAATGCTGTAGCGTTAAGATTTCCATTCACTGGAACTAAAGGGCCTAGCCCGAAACATGAAAAACAGCCCCAGACCATTATTCCTCCTCTACTAAACCCTAAAGTTGGCACTATGCATTGGGGCAGGAAGAATTCTTCCGGAATCCACCAAACCCAGATTCATCCATTGGACTGCCAGATGGTTAAGCATGATTCATCACTCCAGAGTACACATTTCCACTGCTCCATAGTCTAATGGTGGTGAGCTTTACACCACTCCAGCCGACGCTTGGCATTGCGCATGGTAATCATAGGCTTGTGTGCGGCTGCTCGGCCATGGAAACACATTTCAGGAAGCTCCCGATGAACAGTCATTGTGCTGATGTTGCTTCCAGCGGCAGTTTGGAACTCGGAAGTGAGTGTTGCAACCGAGGACAGACGATTTTTACGCATTATACGCTTCAGCACTCAGCAATCCTGTTCTGTGAGCTTGTGGGGCCTATCACTTCGTATTAAAAATGTGTGTGACTGTCCTGTGTATCAGTGTATCAGTGTTCCGTTACTTGTCGTGTTGTGTGGATGTCAGGAAGAGAAGCTACTGCAAAATTATTTGGGGATCCAAATAAACAAAGACTGAGTGCATAGGACAGGAATAGAGAGGTCTAAAAAGTGTGTGGTTACTGGTCACTTACAACATGAAGTCCTGCTCCCAGCATGGCTGGTCCCCTCGCACGGTAATGGAGGTGCTCTTGACATTCTGCACCTTCAGCGTCACATAGCTATTGAACTTACCTGCAACACAGAAAGGAGGGGAAAAGAGGTGAAAAGCATGCATATAATGAAATGAAGTAATGGTGGGAAGAGGTACTGATATTTAATATTCGTACTAACAGTACTTATGCTCACCACATTACAAAGATAGATTGTCATGTTGAAAGGAAAAAAAAGAGTAGATTACTGTGTACATGTAGGAGACCAAGTCTCCATACTACTTTGTCTTTATAGGACATGAGCAGTAATCTGCATGACGTCAAATGATTTGCCAGATGGAGAGCTTCTGTGTACAGGTAAGAAAGACAATTGTGGTGGCAGACGTAGCAATGATGGCCAATCTAGCATTACTGTTACTATCCCAACTGCTTCACTTTGACTTTGTGTGACTGAAGGACAGTCGGCGTGTGAAAGCAGATAAGTCAGTTTCCCCATCCCTTCCCCCCACCGCCCTGCACCCAGACCAATTCACTGACCCTGGTAATCTCACTACAGAGGAGTGCCACACAGCCAGGCAGGCAGCAGATATAGCCTAGCCATCCATCCTCTCTCCTGGCTGATGTGATTCACTCACTGCAGAGCAGCCACCCTAATATAGCTCTGGGCATGATTACCATTTCACCTCTGACACAGACATAGGCCAGTACAGTAGGACTACGTGATGCAGAGACAGGCGAGACCAGCTTCTACAGCAGAAAAGGTCTCTGTCATCTCTCATACCATCAATTTAAAGACCAAGGTTAAAAGACCTTGTTTGATTTATAAACATATTTAAAAGTCATCACTGTGAAGCAGGTAGTGGCAAATAATTTCAGATTTATTGTAGGGGCAGATGTGGTGGCACCACAGGTCACAAAGAAGTGGGGCCAACTTCTTTCTCATGATCATGACCAGTTACAACTGCTCTCTTGTTGTCCCATTAGGTCTTCTTTTTTTGCCTTTCCAGTAGCCCAATATAGCTACACTGGGGTGTTGCAAAATCTATTGTTTTTTTTCTGCTACAATGAAAGTGTACATTTTGGTCAGGGTGAGCAGAGCGCAAGTCACTTTATCCTATTGCTCTCATAGCAGAAGTCCATCTAGCACGCTGGGGGTGATGAAACAACAGAACTCCATTCATTTTCAATAAGGGGAAGCGAAGTGGGCGGGGGGCCGTTGGTTGATGCGAGCATGGGTGAGGGAACATGAACAGGTTGGGACCAAAGTTGTTGAAAGCTGAACTTTTGTCGCGTGCGCTGTGGTGCTATTGACCAATCGAAGCTCACTCTAGTTTTAAGCCCCTACAGGATTGGCTGTAGATACCTAGCACTACCTATCTTGTTAGAACCGACATGAGGGTGAAGCTTGCGTGGCTATCCATATAGTGGATCATTGGCTGTCAGGCCTGCTGTCAAGCACGAGTTGCACGTCGAAAAAACTTGAAAACAGAAGTAGAATGCCTAGGTTTCTGATTATTCTGGCATGAGACCAAGTCCATATTATGGCAAGAACAACTCAAATAAGCAAAGAGAAACGACAGTCCATCAATATTTTAAGACATGAAGATCAGTCAATCCGGAACATTTCAAGAACATTGAAAGTTTCTTCAAGTGCCGTCGCAAAAACCATCAAGTGCTACGATGAAACTGTCTCTCATGAGGACCGCCACAGGAAAGGAAGACCCAAAGTTACCTCTGCTGCAGAGGATAAGTTCATTGGAATTATCAGCCTCAGAAATTGCAGCCAAAATAAATGCTTCACAGAGTTAAAGTAAAAGACAAATTTGAACATCAACTGTTCAGAGGAGACTGGGTGAGTCAGGCCTTCATGGTCGAATTGCTGCAACAACAAAAAACACAACTAAAGGACACCAATAAGCAGACACGTGCTTATGCCAAGAAACACGAGCAATGGACATTAGACCAGTGGAAATGAGTCCATATTTTAGATTTTTGGTTCCAACCGCCGTATCTTTGTGAGACGCAGAGTAGGTGAACGGAAGATCTCCACATGTGTGGTTCCCAACGTGAAGCATGGAGTAGGTATGATGGTGCCTTGCTTGTGACAGTGTCAGTGATTAATTTTGAATTCAAGGCACACTTAATTAACCAGCATGGCTACCACAGCATTTTGCAGCGATACGCCATCCCAGCTGGTTTGTACTTAGTGGGACTATCATTTGTTTTTCAACAGGGCAATGACCCAACACACCTCCAGGCTGTGTAAGGACTATTTGACTAAGGAGAGTGATGGAGTGCTGCATCAGATGACCTGGCCTCCACAATCACCCAACCTCATCCCAATTGAGATGATTTGGGATAAGTTGGATGCAGAGTGAAGGAAAATCAGCCAACAAGTGCTTAGCATATGTGGGAACTCCTTCAAGACTGTTGGAAAAGCATTCCAGGTGAAGCTGGTTGAGAGAATGCCAAGAGTGTGCAAAGCTGTCATCAAGGCAAAGGGTGGCTACTTTGAAGAGTCTAAAATATATTTGGATTTTTTTTAACACATTTTTGGTTACTACATTATTCTGTGTGTGTTATTTCATAGTTGATGTCTTCACTATTCTACAATGTGGAAAAATAAAGAAGAACCCTTGAATGAGTAGGTGTAGGTGTGTCCAAACTTTTGTCTCAACTGCGATGCGACAATAGGACTAACAGGGTGGAGCAGGGGCTGCATCATGTAGGCCTATATAGGCTACATCTGTAATTCAAAAGTTACAGGTGCACATTAACACAGTCCAGTCTATGTCATCACTATTTGTTGATGTGATTAATTCCAGTCAATCATTTTGAATTAAAAAAGGCCTAGTTAGCCTACCAACCAAAGTTAGAATATAAACCAAATTTGATCACATTCACATTCTATTAACACAAATAAATTGGCTTTGGCTATAAATATATAACGTTACCGCTTCGTTTGTATTTGGTCAATAACAACAGTTTTCCACCATAATTTGCAACTAAATTCATTAAAAATCCTACAATGTGATTTTCTGGATTTTTTTCTCATTTTGTCTGTCATAGTTGAAGTGTACCTATGATGAAAATTACAGGCCTCTCATCTTTTTAAGTGGGAGAACATGCACAATTGGTGGCTGACTAAATATTTTTTTGCCCCACTGTATACTTTTCATGTGTCACGCCCTGGTCTTAGTATTTTGTGTTTTCTTTATTATTTTGGTCAAGCCAGGGTGTGACATGGTTATTTATATGGTGTGTTTAGTCTTGGGATTTTTGTAGGTCATGGGATTGTGGTTAGTGGGGTTGCTAGAATAGTCTATGGCTGCCTGGAGTGGTTCTCAATCAGAGGCAGGTGTTTAACGTTGTCTCTGATTGGGAACCATATTTAGGCAGCCATATTATTTGAGTGTTTCGTGGGTGATTGTTCCTGTCTCTGTGTTAGTTTGCACCAGAATAGGCTGTTTAGGTTTTCACGTTACGTGTATTGTTTTGTATTGTTTGTGTTTATCTTTTATTAAACATGTATCCAAATAACCACGCTGCATTTTGGTCCACTTCTCCTTCACCGGAAGAAAACCCTAACAGAATCACCCACCAAAAAAGGACTAAGCGGCGTGGTAACAGGCAGCGGCAGCAGGAGCAGCGAAATCCAGATTCCTGGACATGGGAGGAAATCTTGGACGGAAAAGGACCCTGGGCACAGCCTGGAGAATATCACCGCCCCAAAGAAGAGCTGGAGGCGGCGAAAGCGGAGAGGCGCTGGTATGAGGAGGCAGCACTACAACGTGGATGGAAGCCCGAGAGTCAGCCCCAAAAATGTATTGGGGGGGGCACACAGGGAGTATGGTGATGCCAGGTAGGAGACCTGCGCCAACTTCCTGTGCTTACCGGGGGGCTAGAGAGACCGGGCAGGCACCGTGTTATGCTGTGGAGCACACGGTGTCTCCAGTGTGGGTGCATAGCCCGGTGCGGTACATACCAGCTCCTCGTATTGGCTGGGCTAGAGTAAGCATCGAACCAAGTGTCATGAAGCCGGCTCTACCCATCTGGTCTCCAGTGCATCTCCTTGGGCCGGCTTACATGGCACCAGCCTTGCGCACGGTGTCCCCGGTTCACCTGCATAGCCCAGTGCGGGCTATTCCACCTCGCCGCACTGGCAGGGCGACCGGGAGCATTCAACCAGGTAAGGTTGGGCAGGCTCAGTGCTCAAGAGCTCCAGTACGCCTGCACGGTCCGGTCTATCCAGTACCACCTCCACACACCAGCCCTCCGGTGGCAGCTCCCCACACCAGGCTTCCTGTGCGTGTCCTCGGCCCAGTACCACAAGTGCCAGCACCATGCTCCAGGCCTATAGCACACTTCGCCATCTGGCAGGGCTTGCAAACTATTACAGACTACAAAGTAGTCTACAAATCACTTCTATGCTCGCTTCGAGGCAAGCAACACTGAGGCAGGCATGAGAGCATCAGCTGTTCCGGACGACTGTGTGATCACGCTCTCCGTAGCCAACGTGAGTAAGACCTTAAACAGGTCAACATACACAAGGCTGCGGGACCAAACAGATTACCAGGACGTGCGCTCTGAGCATGTGCTGACCAACTGGCAGGTGTCTTCACTGACATTTTCAACATGTCCCTGTAATACCGACATGTTTCAAGCAGACCACCATAGTCCCTGTGCCCAATAACAAAGGCAACCTGCCTAAATGACTACAGACCCGTAGCACTCACGTCCGTAGCCATGAAGTGCTTTGAAAGGCTGGTAATGGCTCACATAAACACCAGAAACCCTAGACCCACTCCAATTTGCATACCGCCCAAACAGATCCACAAATGATGTAATCTCTATTGCACTCCACACTGCCCTTTCCCACCTGGACAAAAGGAACACTTATGTGAGAATGCTATTCATTGGCTAAAGCTCAGCGTTAAACACCATAGTACCCTCAAAGCTCATCACTAAGCTAAGGATCCTGGGACTAAACACCTCCCTCTGCAACTGGATCCTGGACTTCCTGACGGGCCGCCCCCAGGTGGTGAGGGTAGGTAGCAACACATCTGCCCCCCACGGGTGCGTGCTCAGTCCCCTCCTGTATTCCCTGTTCACCCACGATTGCATGGCAAGACTCCAACACCATCATTAAGTTTGCTGACGACAACAGTGGTAGGCCGGATCACCGACAACAACGAGACAGCCTACAGGGAGGAGGTCAGAGACCTGGCCGGGTGGTGCCAGAATAACAACCTGTCCCTCAACGTAACCAAGACTAAGTAGATGATTGTGGACTACAAGAAAAGGTGGACCGAGCACGCCCCCATTCTCATCGATGGGGCTGTAGTGGAGCAGGTTGAGAGCTTCAAGTTCCTTGGAGTCCACATCACCAACAAACTAGAATGGTCCAACCACACCAAGACATTCGTGAAAAGGGCACGACAAAGCCTATTCCCCCAAAGGAAACTAAAAAGCTTTGGCATAGGTCCTGAGATCATCAAAAGGTTCTACAGCTGCAACATCGAGAGCATTCTGACTAGTTGCATCACTGCCTGTAATGGCAATTGCTCGGCCTTCGACTGCAAGGCACTAGAGGGTAGTGCGCACGGCCCAGTACATCACTGGGTCTAAGCTGCCTGCCATCCAGGACCTCTACACCAGGCGATATCAGAGAAACCCTTAAAATTGTCAAAGACCCCAGCCACCCCAGTCATAGACTATTCTCTCTACTACCGCATGGCAAGCGATACCGGAGTGCCAGGTCTAGGACAAAAAGGCTTCCAGTTTTACCCCCAAGCCATAAGACTCCTGAACAGGTAATCAAATGGCTACCCAGACGATTTGCTTCGTGTGCCACCCCCCCAAACTCTCTTTTACGCTACTGCTACTCTCTGTTTACCATATATGCATAGTCACTTTAACTATACATTCATGTACATATGTACATACTACCTCATCTGGCCCGACCAATCAGTGCTCCCGCACATTGGCTAATCTGGCTATCTGCATTGTGTCCCGCCACCCACCAACCCCTCTTTCACGCTACTGCTACTCTCTGTTCATCATATATGCATAGTCACTCTAACCATATCTACATGTACATACTACCTCAAATCAGCCTGACTAACCGGTGTCTGTATGTAGCCTCACTACTTTTATAGCCTCGCTACTGTTTTTCACTGTCTTTTTACTGTTGTTTTATTTCTTTACTTACCTATTGTTCATCTAATACCTTTTTTGCACTATTGGTTAGAGCCTGTAAGTAAGCATTTCCTTGTAAGGTCTACACCTGTTGTATTCGGCGCACATGACGAATAAACTTTGATTTGATAGCTAATACTTACAAGGATTCCTAAATCATTGTTAACCTGTTTGGGGTAGGGGGCAGCATTTTCACTTTTGGATAAATAGCATGCCCAAACTGAACTGCCTCCTACTATGTCCCAGATCCTAATATATGCATATTATTATTAGTATTGGATAGAAAACACTCTGAAGTTTCTAAAACTTTTTGAATCATGTCTGTGAGTATATCAGAACTTATTTAGCAGGCGAAACCCCGAGGACAAACTATTCAGATTTGTTTTTTTGAAGTCACTGTCTTTTCAATATGTTTTCATGGGGAATCCAGAATTCTAATCGACTTTTCTGCAGTTCCTACCGCTTCCACTGGATGTCACCAGTTTGTAGAAATTGGTTGAGGTTTTTCCTTTGTGTAATGAAGAAGTACCATAGCTCAGAACGAACGTCACTTCCTGTGTACCTTTTGATAGAGGCGTGTAACCAGAAAAGTAGCGTCAGTTTGTTTTGCTCCTGTATTGAACACAGATCATCCCGTCTTCAATTTGATCGATTATATACATTTAGAAATGTGTAAAGTTGCATTACAAAAGTAGTTTGAAATATTTTGGCAAAGTTTACAGGTAACTTTTGAGATATTTTGTAGCGACGTAGCGTAAGTTGGAAGCAGTGTTTTTCTGGATCAAGCGCGCCAAATAAATTGACATTTTGGATATATATCGACTGAATTAATCGAACAAAAAGGACCATTTGTGATGTTTATGGGACATATAGGAGTGCCAACAAAAGAAGCTCGTCAAAGGTAAGGCGTGATTTACATTTTATTTCTGCGTTTTGTGTCGCGCCTGCAGAGTTGAAATATGCTACTCTCGTTGTTTACGGTTGTGCTATCATCAGATAATAGCATCTTATGCTTTCGCTGAAAAGCCTTTTTGAAATCTGACACGTTGGCTGGATTCACAACGAGTGTAGCTTTAATTTGATATCTTGCATGTGTAATTTAATGAAAGTTTGATTTTTATTAAAATGTATTTGAATTTGGCGCTCTGCATTTTCCCTGGCTATTGGCCATATGGGACGCAAGCGTCCCGCCTACCCCAGAGAGGCTAAGAATAATGAAAATGACTGCAGGTCATTGTTTTCAGGCTCGTTGTATTGGTGCTAGCTAGGTACCAACGATATATCGTACATCCCTGATACACACCACATTTCACAGAGACAGAAACAATTCATTGATTGACACTAATGAGGTAATGCAGTATGTTGTTAGTCCCAGAGGTCTAGTTATATTGAAACCTGCTGTAAGCTATACACCGAGTGTACAAAACATTAGGAATACCTGCTCTTTCCATGACAGACTGACCAGGTGAATCCAGGTGAAAGCTGTGATCCCTTATTTATGTCACTCATCTACACTTTCAATTAGTGTAGATGAAGGGGACGAGACAGGTTAATGAATGATTTTTAAGCCTTGTGACAATTGAGAAATTGATTGTGTATGTGTGCCATTCAGAGGGTGAATGGGCAAGATAAAATATTTAAGCGTCTTTGAACAGGGTATGGTAGTAGGTGCCAGGAGCACCGGTTTGAGTGTGTCAAGAACGGTAACGCTGCAGGGTTTTGTGTATCAAGAATGGTCCACCACCCAAAGGACATCCAGCCAACTTGACACAACTGTGGGAAGCATTGGAGTAAACATGAGCCAGTACCCCTGTGCAATGCTTTCGACACCTTGTAGCGTCCATGCCCCTAGGGCACAAGGGTGTGAAACACAATATTAGGAAGGTGTTCTTAATGTTTTGTACACTCAGTACAGGTCTCCAGTGGGGACATCAGGTAAACAGCCAGGCCTAGGGCTCTGGGTTGAGAAGAAACAGGTCTAATTAGAGTATCAGGAGGCCAGTCAGCAATACAGACATTACGACCATGATCTGGAGACACTCCCCATCTCCCCCTTACTAATTAGATGCCCCATGCCTCGTCTTGGACCACACTTGCTGCTTCTCATGAATACAAGTTCAAAGATAAGAGGAGGAGGCGGCCTGGATTAGATTAGAGCCACTTAGTGATTGTGGTCTCTATCTGAAAGAGCTCTTCCACCTTGCACAAAGGACTGATAGCATCTTACCAGAAAGAAACGGCCACCCTCTGTCATAACACACACCCGCACATGCACGCACACAGAGAGCACACTTGGATTGTCGTGTGGACCGACCATCAAACAGCAGACTTTGATAAGTACCCACACTCTGAAAGTAGACAGAAGATCTGTCCAGGTTACTGAGTCATACAAGCGACAGAACCCCTCAGTCTTTCGCTCCAACTCACCACACATGCCTTAGTCAAGTGTCTTCATTCATTATTGACACATCATCAGTTTTCCAATAAATTAGTCAGAAAAACACGGATGGTTGGAAGGCTGACATTTACTATTTGGACCTCTCATCAATGTTGTATGTCATAGAAGACATATTCCTCTGTCACAGGGCACACCTGGGTAGTTGTGTTTTATAAATAGTGGTACGTAAGTATTTGCAAATAGCACTAACAATCAAATGTATGTGTATATTTGTATTCTGGGCCAATTCATGTCAAGCCCAACCAGTCAGTTTTTCCACTGCAAATGAATCTATCCAAGTCAAAATATTTAGCTGTAGTTGGGTCAAAATCGGATTCCATAATCATGTGTATCCAAATGCAATACGGCCTGTGCGTCTCTGATGGCTCTTGCCAGGTCACTAACCGTTGCATCACCAGAGTAAGGCTATTGTACATGTGTCTATCTTGCACCGTCATGCAATTATTAAGAGACTAGAGACAATGAGCTAATCCTAAACAACTAGTGTTCTAGTATTAACTAATTGAGTCAAGTAAAAGCAAGGATGTAAAGGTGGAACACAAAAGCATATGATATGTTTGCAAATTTAAATGAGGATTTACCAATACAAAATTATGAATGTAAAGTCAATCAAAGAGAAGTGAGGACTGCATTCACTCAAACAACTAATTGGTTTATTAGTCCCGAATGAATTAACACTCAAACAATAGCAGTTAACATGGAATATATAATACAAAATAAAACAGAGTAAACGTCTATCACAATAACACAGTCATAGGGTTTATGAGATAGGAGTGAGGGCAAACAGTGTGGGGATTTGGATTTTGCCAGCACTGATCTGACCAGTTGTGGCATGTATTCATGGATGCCAGGGGAAGCCAGGCTTCCCCAAAAATTGGCAAAAAAAAAAAATGTCTCCGTTTCCAAATTTTAATTCAATTTGCAAGAGGCTGAATGTACGGTCTCTCACCGGAGAAAGGATCAGAGCAAACGAAACAGCACCCGAAACAGCACCCCTTTGTCTCTGTATGTGTAGCCCATCTATCTATCGATAGATCTATCTGATGCTGTCTGGTCAAAAAGTGTATGACATTGTTGCTGCCCGTAGCATTGAATGCAAGGGAAGCCAGCGGTCATTTGGCCTACCCGGATGAAAAGGTATAAAATAATATTCAATCAGCAGTGAGCTAAACTGAGTGAGCTCATATATGAATGGTTCAGTTGCACCCTAAAAAAATAAGCATCATACCAATCACATCAAGTGAAAAATGACATTTACAGAAAAAACTTGAATTGTTGCATCTCCCTGTGTTGTTGTCCTCCGGTGGCTAGCTAGTTAGCTAGCATTTTTAAAATTTTTAATGTAGCCTTTATTTTGATAGGGGAGACATTGAGACCTTAGGTCCCTTTTCCAATTGTGATTACACACACACACACACACACACACACACACACACACACACAGAGAGATAAATCAGAACCATGGCGAGCCAAATCATATTTAGCTTACGTATATAGGACTAAATTGTTATTGGTATCTTTTAGTTGTCACTGTATTATATTAAGCAGAGGTGATTTGATAAAGTTGAAATGGTGCTGGTATAGTGGAGGCAACTCCTGTTTGTTTGAGACTTGCAGTAACTCTCCGTGGTTCTAAATCAATAGTTGTTTAGTGGTCCCAAAATGTCAGAAACATGAACTTGCTTGACCGTGCTGTAGGTTATGTAACTGTTTGTTACATGCAATATGCTTTGTAGACTTCACCAGACAGAGGTTGCTCTCCGGTTTTGTGATGAAAGGTGTGGTTGAATTTATTCTGCCACTTCTTATTGTCTCGGCCTTAGGCATATATACCAGTGTCAAGGCGTATGAACTAACAGGTTATAGAGCAAACAACACAATTATCAAAACACATAGGTTGCAATATGCCAGTAGCTTCCCCAGTGATTTTACGCACACACGACTACTGCTGAGCAGCTCACCTGCAGCACATGGGATAGAGCTAGGCGGGAAGCAGGGACAGAAAGCCCCATTGGATTACGCTAATACAAAAGTCAACCAACCACTGCCCTGACTGATTGTCCTACAGGAGAAGTAGGTGCAAATGACTTCCTGCTATGAAGGCTTTTTAAAAAGGTTCACAAACAGTCCTAGTTTCGGTCAGCATTCGAGTACATAACTCCTCAATAAAGAGGTAGTTTAAGGACTTACCTGGAGATCCTTGGAGTTTGGCTTTCTTTACTGAAATAGAAAGAGAAAACAACTGTTAGAAAACAAAAGACATAAAACTGTGTTTTTAATAAAACCTAGACAGCAAGTCGTTATGCCTGCTCATGATTTACTTCAAGGATATCATACGGACTCTGATAAGGCTGATTGCTGTAAGCTAGCCCTACATTGTGTACAATTAATGTGATCAGGTGTTCACTTCACGTCACTTCGGTGTCCCCCTAAGAGGCCACAGTCAGAGCCAGGATATCCGTCATGCTGAGAGTGTAACCGGATCAGTGAATCACGGACCAGAAAGAAGTCACATGGACACCAATCAGCCATGTGTTATCAACCACAACGACAGAAAAACAAGGGCACATGACATTTGTCGGTGAGTTCTGACATTCATTGATATGCAGACCGACAGATGGGGCACATGTTGATGAAGCATGGAGTAGGATTGTATTAGACGTGGCCAGACGTGTCTGAGTGAGCATCACAATATTCTCTCAACCTATCAGCAGAAAACACCAGCCTATCACATTTTTGAGAAGCACCAAATACTAACAAAAAAAAGTGGCATGGGGGAATAGAATCCACCACTGTTAATAATTGACCACGTTTACATGCGCACAGTGTACCAGATAAGGTCTTACACGGAATAAGCTGTTTACATGCAACTTTTAAATCCCGCTAACGAATAGCCCTGTATCCATGAATACACCGAATACTCCTAATTGAAGTTCATATGGGTTAAATGGAATAGTAACTGAAGTCAGTACACTGACTGTAGACCTATAACCTCTCATATGTAGCATAATATTAACTCCTGCTGAATTAGGCATTTCTTGCAGAAAAATGATACAACAAGTGTGCGTGTAATGTGTCATCTTTGAAACTTATGCAAGAAGACAGTATTTCAACCACATAAAATATGCACCCAAAACAAACTGTAGTCTATTCATAAACATTCATTCTAAAACATTCATTCAGAAGTTATGACAGAAGAGAAGCTGCATGTACAGCACATTCGTAAAGTATTCAGACCCCTTGACTTTATCCACATTGTTACGTTACAGCCTCATTATAAAATTGATTAAATAAATCATTTCCCTAATCAATCTACACACTATGGCCCATAATGAAAAAGTGAAAACAGGTTTTAAGAAATGTTTGCACATTTATTAAAAATAAAGTATTCAGACCCTTTGCTATGAGACTCAAAATTGAACTCAGGTGCATCCTGTTTCCAACTTGATATAAGTCCATCTGTCATAAATTAAATTGATTGGACATGTTTTGGAAAGGCACACACCGGTCTATATAAAGGTCCCACAGTTGACAGTGCATGTCAGAGGAAAAACCAAGCCATGAGGTTGAAGGAATTGTCCTTAGAGCAATGAGACAGGATTGAGTCGAGGCACAGATCTGGGGAAGGGTACCAAAACATATCTGCAGCATTGAAGGTCGCCAAGAACACAGTGGCCTCCATCATTCTTAAATGGAAGAAGTTTGGAACCATCAAGACTCTTCGTAGAACTGGCTGGCCGCCCGGCTAAACTGGGCAATAGGGGGAGAAAGTTCTTGGTCAGGGAGGTGACCAAGAACCGATGGTCACTCTGACAGAGCTCCAGAGTTCCTCTGTGGAAATGGGAGAACCTTCCAGAAGGACAACACTCTCTGTATCACTCTAGCAATCAGGTATTTATTTATTTATTTAACTAGGCAAGTAAGGCCTTTATTTGGTGGAGTGGCCAGGCGGAAGCCACTCCTCAGTAAAGGGTACATGACAGTGTCGTGGCAGAATCAGAATTAGTTGGGTAACATAGATAAGATGTTTTATTTTCATAATATGCTTGTGAGATACTTGTCATTTAGAATGTATTTTGTTGTACTATAGTGTTGGCCGGTTGCAGTTATCTGTTCTCTGTCAGGGTTCAGTTACCTGGGCCACAGAAAGGGGAGAGGTCAAGCTCGTCTTCATATGTAAAGGTATCTTTTAAACCATGTGAAGGGAAGATTGAGGGGGAACCAATTATCTCTTGGCTCCACAATGTCTGTGTGCCAGTCACTGTCTCTCTGTGATCTTGTCCAGGAGGGGGTGTATTTGATATATGCCATTGGGTGAGGTAATGGTGTTGGTCCTGAGTGGTACCAAGAGCGAGATAAGAACATAGTTTAGGAGACCAAAGCTGAACGATAATTTATAGCCAATGCTGTCTGGCTATGTGCGTCTTTGCTATAAAGGATCTCAGTTGCAATGTATAAGCACTCTCAGAAAATTCATTTAGACACTGAATTGATCTGAGAGTCACAGGGTTGTGATGGAGCTCATAATAATTAAAGATGGACTTTATGATAACTCTGACTTGTGTGGTGGTTTGCTCTCATGATTTGGTAAATACAGGACATTTCCACTACAACAGCCCGCTTCGAGTTTGCCAAAAGGCACCTAAAAGACTCTTAGACCATGTAAAACAAGATTCTCTGGTCTGAAGATTGAACTATTTGGCCTGAATGCCAAGCATCCCATCTGGAGGAAACCTACAGCAAAGTACAGAGAGATCCTTGATGAAAACCTGCTCCAAAGCACTGAGGATCTCAGACTGGGGTGAAGGTTTGTATTTGCTATGGATCCCCATCAGCTGCTGCCAATCGGGCTCTTCCTTAGGTCCGACAAAATTAAGGTAATTACAAATATATTGTAAAGGTTTAAAAAAAAAAATTGTATAACAGATTTCACAACACACCAAGTGTGTGCCCTCAGGCCCCTACACCACATATCTACAACACAAAATCCATGTGTATGTTATCATGTGTGTCGTGTCTTTGGCTATATCGGATTAAGTGATATGAGGTGTAAACCCATAACAAACACGTTTTTCCAGCAGCAGACTATGATTGATAATGTCAGAAGCTGCACTGAAGTACAACAAAAAAGCTCCCAATCTTTTGATCATCAATTTCTCTCAGCCAATCATCATTTGTGTAAGTGCTGTGCTTGTTGAATGTCCTTCCCTAGAAGCGTGCTGAACATCTGTCAATTTGTTTACTGTAAAATAGCATTGTATCTGGGCAAACAATTTTTTTCACAAAGGTTGGTAACAGGCTGATTGGTCGGCTATTTGAGCCAGTAAAGTGGGCTTTACTATTCTTAGGTAGCGGAATTACTTTTGCTTCCCTCCAGGCCTGAGGGAACACACTTTCTAGTAGGTTTAAATTGAAGATATAGCAAATAAGAGTGGCAATAACGTTCACTACTATCCTCAGTAATTTTCTATACAAGATGTCAGACCCCGGTGGCTTGTCATTGTTGATAGACAATTTTTTAACCTCTTCCACACTGAATTTACAATTGTCTTTTATAATTTGGTCAGATATAATTGGATGTGTAGTGACAGTGTTTGTAGTTGGAATGTCATGCCTAAGTTTCCTTATCTGGCCAATTAAAAAAATAATTAAAAGTAGTTTGCAATATCAGTCGGTTTTGTGATGAATGAGCCATCGGTTTCAAAAAATATGGGTTGAGTTTAACTTTTTTCCAATAATGTCATTGAAGGTGCTCCAAAGCTATTTACTATATTTCTTTATGTCATTTATCTTTGTTTCATAGTGTAGTTTCTTCTTTTTATTCAATTTAGTCACATGATTTCTCAATTTGTAGTATGTTTGCCAATCGGCTGTGCAGCCAGACTTATTTGCCATTCCTTTTGCGTCATCCCTCTCAACCACACAATTTTTCAAATCCTCGTCAATCCACAGTATTTAACAGTTTTTACAGTCATTTTCTTAAATGGTTGCATGCTTATTAGTAACTGGGATAAGCAATTTCATTAACCTCTTGAAGCTGTGTTTTGCAATATTGCACTTGTGATTTCATGAATATGAATATTTTTTAGTAATATTATTTGACTGTTGTGCTATGCTATTCAGTGGTTGCTGACGAAAATGATCCCATGACAGGGATGGGTAGCGTCAAGAAGTTAACCTTTTATAACTAGGGGGCAGTATTTTAATTTTTGGATAAAAAAACATTCCCGTTTTAAAACGGGATGTTTTGTCAAGACAAGATGCTCGACTATGCATATAATTGACAGCTTTGGATAGAAAACACTCTAACGCTTCCAAAACTGCAAAGATATTGTCTGTGAGTGCAACAGAACTGATGTTACAGGCGAAACCCAGATAAAAATCCAATCAGGAAGTGCCATATTTTTTAAACCGCCTCATGCCAATGACTCCTTATATGGCTGTGAATGAGCTACGAATGAGCCTACGTTTTCTACGTATTCCCCAAGGTGTCTACAGCATTGTGACGTCGTTTTAGGCATTTATGTTGAAGAATAGCCGTAAGGGACCACATTTAGCAAGTGGTCACATGATGGCTCCCGCAGAAAATCTTGCGTAAAGTACACAAGTAGCCATTTTTCCAATCGCTTCTTATGAGAAACCAATTGTCCCGACGGATATATTATCAAATTGTTATGTGAAAAACACCTTGAGGATTGATTCTAAACAACGTTTGCCATGTTTCTGTCGATATTATGGAGCTAATTTGGAAAAAAGTTTGGCGTTGTAGTGACTGCATTTTCCGGTCGATTTCTCAGCCAAACGTGAAGAACAAACGGAGCTATTTCACCTACAAAAATAATCTTTTTGGAAAAAAGGAACATTTGCTATCTAACTGGGAGTCTCCTGAGTGAAAACATCCGAAGTTCTTCAAAGGTAAATGATTTAATTTGATTGCTTTTCTTATTTTCGTGAAAATGTTGCCTGCTGGTAGCAGAGCCTAGCCATAGCATTATGCCATGATAAACTTACACAAATGCTTGTCTAGCATTGGCTGTAAAGCATATTTTGAAAATATGAGATGACAGTGTGATTAACAAAACGCTAAGCTGTGTCTCAATATATTTAATTTGTGACTTTCATGAATAGGAAGATTTTCTAGGAAGATTTATGTCCGCTGTGTTATGCTAATTAGTTTGAGGCTATGGTTACGCTCCCACATGCGGGTTTGAGAGTCATGAGTTAACTGAGCTGGGCTTGGGTCATTGTTCACCTTCCAACAGGACAATGACCCTAAGCGCACAGCCAAGATAACGCAGGAGTGGCTTCGGGACAAGTCTCAATGCCCTTGATTGGCCCAGCCAGAGCCCGGACTTGAACCCGATCGAACATCTCTGGAGACCTGAAAATAGCTGTGCAGCGATGCTCCCCATCCAACCTGACAGAGCTTGAGAGGATCTGCAGAGAAGAATGTGAGAAACTCCCCAAATACAAGTGTGTCGCGTTTGTAGCATCATACCGAAGAAGACTCGAGGCTGTAATCGCTGCCAAAGGGGCTTCAACAAAGTACAGAGTAAAGGGTTTGAATACGAATACCTATGTAATTTGATTTAAGTTTTTAATAAATTAGCAAAACATTTCCAAAAACCTGTTTTTGCTTTGTCATTGTGGGATAGTGTGTAGATTGATGAGGGGGAAAAACTTAAAATAAAATAAAATAGTTACATGCCTCAGTATACCATCTGATCAGCATAGCCCAGGCATCTTATCCAGGTTTGTCAAAAATGTATTAGTTCTTCTGATTGAGAAGGGCATTGCCAAAAACATTGATGTGTCTAAACTTAAGAAACAATGTTTCAGGTTTTTGATGGAAATGTTCAGATGTTTCAAAACAATTCACCACTAGTCTGTGACAGACCACACTTTCATATTGACCAATGTGGTGTAATCTTTGAGAGTCAAATCTCTTAATACACAACCCACATCCATACCGACCCAGCCCACCCAGATAAGCTATATGCTTATCCCATAGGGCGGCACACAATTGCCCCAGCGTCGTCCAGGTTAGGGGTGGGTTTGGCCATCATTGTAAATAAGAATTTGTTCTTAACCGTCTTGCAGGTTAGCCTACCAGATCTAAAAAAATATTTAAAAAATGCTTCCTATAACGATACATTCTCCTTTTATCTACACTGTCGAAAACAAGAGCAGAAAAACAACCTCTAGAGCACTCGGATCTATTTTTAGACTTGGCAGACCTTTCCTGTATCTATATAATAACAGTTATGGGATTGAAAGATGGATTAGAGGGGATTCATTGTGAATGCTGCTCCCGCCTTATGTACAGCCAAATAAACGACTGGGCCTGGATGGCAGATGAACAGGATTGGGTGGCAGTGAGTGACAGAAGCTGACAGTACATGATTTTAATATCAGCACGTGCAGCTCTTCCCCCTCGCTCTCTGTACACAGCTAGAATAACACGCAGCCCAAGTGAGTGTGGCTCTATTTATTTACCCATCTTAGTTTGCCACGTTGCTGGTGGTGAGATTAAGTAGCTATTGGCTAAGAGACAAAAGGGAGGAGAGTGAGTGAGAGAGAGGAATTATTTCTAAGTACAAGTTAAAATGCACCTGCCATCTTCCATTCTCTACACAAGGGGTTCCCAACCTGGGAGAAGCTGAGCTATGACCTAAGTTCCAAGAGTCAAAGAAATTGGACTTGGGAAGTAGTTTTATACAATGAACCAGATTTATACAATTGTACTGGTACCCCCTATATACAGGGGGTACCAGTACAAGATTACTGTGAAGGGGTTTGAGGTATTTGAGGTAGATATGTACCTGAAGGCAAGGTAAAGTGACTAGGTATCAGGAGAGAAGAGTAAAATAAAGAACAGAGTGTGTGGGTATGGGTTTGTGCTTGTGTTGTATCGGTATGTGTGTGTGTTAGGTTTGTGTGCGTGCGTATGAAGCAGTGATGGCTCCTCAGAGTGAATTTCATAAAAATAAAAATGGTAAAACATTGAAAAAGTTATCCTTTTTAGATAAAACTATACTAAATATTTTCACGTCACCAAATAATTAATTAAAACACACTGTTTTGCAATGAAGGTCTACAGTAACCTCAACTGCACTCAGTAAGGTAGCACCATGGTGTAGCCGGAGAAAAGCTAGCTTCCGTCCTCCTCTTGGTACATTGACTTCAATACAAAACCTAGGAGACTCTTGGTGCACACCCCCTCCATAGACTTACACAGTAATTATGAAGGCTTCCAGAGGACATCCTCCAACTTATCAGAGCTCTTGCAGCATGAACTGACATGTTGTCCATCCAATCAAATGATCAGAGAATGAATCTAGTACTGAAAGCATAAGCTACAGCTAGCTAGGACTGAAGTGCATAAAATGTGATGAGTAGTTGACTCAGAGAGAAAGACAAATTAATTTCTTCAAAAATGAAGGAGAAGCAAGAGAAATTGTCAATTTTGTTTAACTTACATAGCTAGCAAATGCAGCTGGCTAGTTTAGTTACTCAAACACCCGGCTCAAACAGAGGGATGCTATGTTAGCTAGCTGGCTATGACTATCCAACACAACACTGGAACTCTTCCAAGTCAAGGTAAGCTTTTGTTTTTATTAATTTATTGCCACCGGGGCCCATCGGTGTAACTACTTACTGCATATACACTAACGTTGCTGCACGATTATAGCGGGTTTACTAACGCATTAGTTCTATTAGCTATATTGACTAGGACGTTACTTTAGCTAATATAGGGACAAAAATGTAGGCTGTGTGTAGTGGTTATGACATGGTTTGGCTTGGAAAGGTTTTTTCGCCTGGTCATATACAGCTGACGTGTTGTTAATTGAAGTCTACAAACGAAGGGAAAAGGTGAGAGGAAGAGAGTGCATAGAGGCTAGAAGAGCATGGCTGCTATGATCAAAAGTGTATTCATTCTGTCGATTCTGTTGAAAAACATTTCTTAAAACGTAAGTAAACTAAACTGGGATAAAAAAAATAGCTGAATTTGTCCAATAAAAACTCTTGTTTGCAACTGGTTGTACTAATGATTAAACCCTAGATAAGCTGGATGCAGGCAAGCGTGTGTATGTAATCTCAAATTTCTCTCTAGACTTGTGTGCACCTACGTTGTAAACTTCCATTCATAGGCTAGGTTGTAGCAACCTCATGATGGATATAGGGACAATTTGAGTAACATGTAGTAGCCCAATCCTATCGATGTTACATTGAACTGGGTGAGTGGAATATGAATGACTGTCATCCAACATGCTGTAATAGAAATAAGGCCATAAACGGCACTGACCGCCACTGGTATGTAGTGAATGTGTGTGAGTTTTGTCCTTAGTGATGTGGACACCAAATAACTTGAAGCTCTTGACGCACTCCACTGCAGCCCTGTTAATGTGGGCGTGCTCTCCCCTCTTTCTTCTGTATTCAACGATCAACTCCTTTGTCTTACTGACGTAGAGGGAGAGATTTGTTGTCTCTGACCACCACACTCATCGCAGTCTGTGATCACGCCTACCACCGTCGTGTCGTCAGCAAACTTGGTGTTGGAGTCGTGCGTGGCCACAGTCACAGGAAGGGACTAAGCACAAACCACTGATGGGCCTCTGTGTTGAGGGTTAGTGTGGAGGAGGTGTTATTGCCTACCCTCACCACCTGGGGCCGGCCTGTTAGGAAGGCCAGGACACAGTTGCAGAAGGAGGTGTTCAGTCCCAGGGTCCCCAGCTTGGTGATGAGATATGGAGGGGACTATAGTGTTGAATGCTGAGCTGTAGTCTATGAACAGCATTCTCACATACTGTAGTTATTTTTCTTGTCCAAGTGGGAGAGGGCAGTGTGAAGTGCATTTGAAATTGCGTCATCTGTGGATCTGTTTGGGAAGTATGCAAATTGGAGGTGGTCCAGGGTGTCTTGGATGATGGTGTGTATGTGTGTCATGACAAGCCTTTCAAAAGCACTTTGTATTTACAGATGTGAGTGCTACACGTCAATAGTCACAGCTGAATCTGTGCCAAAGTCAACATGGCCCATTTCATGAGTGGTAGCTATAGCCTTCAGCCCAGAGCCGATATTGCCTGTAATCCATGGTTTTTAGTTTGGATACGTTCGCATAGTCACTGTGGGTGCTACGTCATCTATGCACTTATTGATGAAGCCCGTGACTGTTCTGGTAAACTCCTCAATGGTATCGGATGAATCCCGGCACATATTGCAGGAAATTAGCTTCAAAACAACATTTTCCCCCACACTCCCATTGAAACAACTGTTTTCTCAGATGAGAAAAGCATGCACACATTTAAAAATGATAAGCTACTTATCCTTGTAACTATACTCAACATTTATTTAATTTTTTCATCCCAGCCCCCGTTCCCGCAGGAGGTCTTTTGCCTTTTGGTAGGCTGCCATTGTAAATAAGAATGTTCTTAATTAACTGACTTGCCTAGTTAAATAAAAGGTCAAATAAAAATGAATTTAAAAAAATTAAACACAACATGCAACAATTTGAAAGATTTTACTGAGTTACATTTCAAAAGGAAATCAGTGAATTTAAATAAATAAATAAGGCCCTAATCTATGGATTTCACATGACTGGGCAGCGGTGCTGCCATGGGTAGGCATATGCCCACCCACTTGGCAGCAAGGCTCACTCACTCGGGAGCAAGGCCCAGCCAATCAGAATGAGTTTTTCCCCACAAAAGGGCTTTGTTACAGAGAGAAATACTCCTCAGCACCAGAAATAAGCTTTGTGTGCATATGGAACATTTCTGCCAAGAGTGTGCAAAGCTGTCATCAAGGCAAAGCATGGCTACTTTGAAGAATCTAAAGTATATTTTGATTTATGTAACCATTTTTGGTTACTACATGATTCCATATGTGTTATTTCATAGTTTGGATGTCTTCACTATTATTCTACAATGTAGAAAATAGTAAAAATAAAGAAAAACCCTTGAATGAGTAAGTGTGTCCAAACTTTTGACTGGTACTGTAAGTGTTTCCAGACAGGCTCTTCTAGGCCACCAGGCTGTGACTCTGGCCTGTGAGTTGGCACGATGGCATGATGTCCCAATCAAGCTGATGCCTTGTAAGCAGAGGAAAACAGAACAGAGAGCCATAAAGCGAGGGCCCATTATGATGGAAACTGATGCTCATCTCTCCTCTGCTCAGCCCTCCATCTTTGTGGAAGCGGCTGTGTGAAGCCATCAGTGTTTGGCCAGGGGCAGTTACTCAGTTACCCCATCAACATACTGTTTTCTAATCTGCTCTACGGTGTGCTCAGCTGATGTCTAGCCATATTGGTTTCTTTACTAAATAAGCTGACAAGAGGGACATATTTGATATTGGCAACCACAAAATATCACTAAGCAGTAAAAGTTATAATAATTTGAGCCAGGGTGTATTAGTTTTAGTAGATTAAAAACACAGCATAGCAAAGAAATTATGGGATAGAAAAAAGCTAACAGCAGTTCCACTAACAATACTACATACCAACATAATTTATTACATCCACTCAAACTTTAACTGCCAGCTGCCCAGCACGAGGCACATTTTAATATTGACTCGCTTGCGACTGTTACTTAACTCAGAGGATTAGTACTGGTAACACTTAAATTGGCACTCCAGTCTCCTTTTCACCTCATTGTTAAATATTACTGCACTGTCGGAGCTAGAAGCACAAGCATTTCACTACACCTGCAATAACATCAGTTAAACACGCGTATGTGACCAATACATTTGATTTGATAACACCTGGTTTACTTAACAAAAGTCACATCTCAATAGGAGGTCCAGGTAAGTCATGACATAGCACAAGTGTGCTTATCTATTATCCCTCAAGCAAGGGGGGAGGCCGATGACATCACAGATTCCCATCAGACCATCTCCTTGAATGCCCTACTCACTGAAGTTTGCAGTTATGTCTAAAAAAACTTTTTCTCAAAACATAGTTTTCTTACCTTTTAGTACTGTGTTCTTTACTGTATTTATAAGTGAGATAAAAGTAAAACAGTAAAACTTTTTTTTTTAAATAGCTGGAGGACATCTTTAAGTTGGGGACAGAGGAGGCACATCATGTGAACACATGGTGGATGGGAGGGACAGAAACTCCTGACTCTGGCCCTGCATGCCTGGAGTGCTGTGGCTAGAGAGCGTCGTCAGGCGGGCCCAGGGAGACAGGAAGCAGGAAGATAAATTCAGCAAGTTGGGTCAAAGGCTCTGCTGCGGCTGGTATTGTTCTGTATTTACACATTGCACTGAGCATATGAAGTGGAGGCTATGGGCGGGTGGGCGAGCAGGCGAGAGAGAGAAACAGATCTCCATAGGATTACTCTTGCAATCTCTCAGCGCTCTCCCCCTCTCTGCTCTCCCAATTTTGCTACTCTACTCACAATCTCTGTCTGTTCTATTGGACTTGTTCTTGTTTCTCCCTTTCAACATGACATCTTTCCCATGTCATTCCCCTCTCACACGATCTTCATGATTTAAAGGCCTAGTCCATACACCTCGAGCTATCTGTCTGTCGCTTTATCTATATATCAGATTATTGACACAGCTGAATCTGTGCCAAAGTCAACATGGCCCATTTCATGACATTGTTTGCTTTCATTTCATGAAGACTGTCACGAACACTGTTTTTCTATAACACTAAGAAACACACATCACTGTTTTTTCAGAGGAGCCACAGACTAAATAAATCCCAGTCCATGTCAATGGCACACTTAGCATATGAAAAGGCTTGGTGGTACTCCTAAATATTCTGTCTGCAAAAATGATCTACCAAATCAAGGATGTCTATCCAGGATCCACACATTACAATCCCTAGGTTTTCTGGAGAATATTATTATAATGGTCCCTGTGTACTGTCCACCTAGCCACGCTCCACACACAGCAGGGGTCTCTGTGACTGTGCCTTGTCCACCCTAATCCTGTTTCACACGCAGCAGGGGTCTCATGACTGTTCCTGTCACACGTGGGCACTTGGAGGGGAGACCACTTATCTGTTGTGTAGACATCACCATGGAGAGGGGCCTTTCTAAAGGTAATAAATAAACCAAAAACCATGGCGCTGCTGTACGGGGGAATGGGTGAGTCACAGCAGCCAATCACATAAAAGCCGACCAGCCGGTTTAGTGGGGACTCAATGGAGTGGCAGGTATCCTAGCATTTAAAATCTGTAAACCGGCAAGGTTTAAAAATCTGCCATTCTCCCCTTGAGCATGGCCATTCTCACTTGCATGGTGTGATGAGCCTGACAACTGAATTTGTAGTTGGTTAGAACTGTAATCACAAACAGACCTAGGTGACAAGACACACAAGCTCCTATAATAAGTACCTCTGCCAACTGGTCAAAATCACACATCTGTGCCATAATGTACCTGCCAAAATATAATGATTGAAGAGATATGAAAATAATACCTCAGAGCGTGGTTGACACTGGCATGTCTGCTATGTACACTTGCATGAAATGGACAAAAAAATGTTTTGAACATTATTAGTCTTGATGGAGATAGGCCTGAAGGACTAGACTTGACACTCAACACCTGCCTGTTTTATTTTCTCTCAGTGTCAAAAAGATAAAGAGTGACCGTACCAGCCACAGAGGTATTGACGACAGGGGGAGATAATAAAACTAATCAGATACTAGTAATCATTTTTCTATTTGGGTATTATTTTGTTACATTTGAGTATTTTTCCCAAACTGAAAAGTAGGGAGAATGACAGGGAAAAGCTCAAAAGTCACGCTTTTCTAAACATTAGAAATAATTGAAGTTCAGAGTACTCAGTCAAGCAGCTACACGGCTGGCCATACTTTCCTCCTGGCTACTCCAACCCCGGCCAACAGCCCCTGCCCCACAGCTACTTGCCCAAGCCTCCCCAGCTTCTCCTTCACCCAAATCCAGGTAGCAGATGTTCTGAAAGAGCTGCAAAACCTGGACCCGTACAAATCAGCTGGGCTAGACAATCTGGACCCTCTATTTCTTAAATTATCAGCCGCCGTTGTTGCAACCCCTATTACTATTCTGTTCAACCGCTCTATCGTATCGTCCAAGATGCCTAAAGATTGGAAAGCTGCCGCAGTCATCCCCCTCTTCAAAGGGAGTGACACTCTAGTCCCAAACTGTTAAAGGCCTATATCCATCCTGCCCTGCATCTATAAAGTCTTCGAAACCAAATTAATAAACAGATGACCATTCATCAGATGACCATTCATAAACACTGACCATTTCGAATCCCACCGTACCTTTTCCGCTATGCAATCCAGTTTCCGAGGTGGTCACGGGTGCACCTCAGCCACGCTCAAGGTACTAAACGATATCATAACTGCCATTGATAAAAGACAGTACTGTGCAGCCATCTTCATCAACCTGGCCAAGGCTTTCGACACTGTCAATCACCATATTCTTATCGGCAGAATCAATAGCCTTGGTTTCTCAAATGATTTCCTCGCCTGGTTCACCAACTACTTCGCAGACAGAGTTCAGTGTGTCAAATCAGAGGGCCTGTTGTCCGGACCTCTGGCACTCTCTATGGGGGTACCACAGGGTTCAATTCTTGGGCCGACTCTTTTTTCTGTATACAGTGGGGCAAAAAAGTATTTAGTCAGCCACCAATTGTGCAAGTTCTCCCACTTAAAAAGATGAGAGAGGCCTGTCATTTTCATCATAGGTACACTTCAACTATGACAGACAAAATGAGAAGAAAAAAAATCCAGAAAATCACATTGTAGGATTTTTAATGAATTTATTTGCAAATGATGGTGGAAAATAAGTATTTGGTCAATAACAAAAGTTTCTCAATACTTTGTTATATACCCTTTGTTGGCAATGACAGAGGTCAAACATTTTCTGTAAGTCTTCACAAGGTTTTCACATACGGTTGCTGGTATTTTGGCCCATTCCTCCATGCAGATCTCCTCTAGAGCAGTGATATTTTGGGGATGTTGCTGGGCAACACGGACTTTCAACTCCTTCCAAAGATTTTCTATGCGGTTGAGATCTGGAGACTGGCTAGGCCACTCCAGGACCTTGAAATGCTTCTTACGAAGCCACTCCTTCGTTGCCCGGGCGGTGTGTTTGAGATCATTGTCATGCTGAAAGACCCAGCCACGTTTCATCTTCAATGTCCTTGCTGATGGAAGGAGGTTTTCACTCGAAATCTCACGATACAAGGCCCCATTCATTCTTTCCTTTACACGGATTAGTCGTCCTGGTCCCTTTGCAGAAAAACAGCCCCAAAGCATGATGTTTCCACCCCCATGCTTCACAGTAGGTATGGTGTTCTTTGGATGCAACTCAGCATTCTTTGCCCTCCAAACACGACGAGTTGAGTTTTTACCAAAAAGTTATATTTTGGTTTCATCTGACCATATGACATTCTCCCAATCTTCTTCTGGATGATCCAATTGCTCTCTAGCAAACTTCAGATGGGCCTGGACATGTACAGGCTTAAGCAGGGGGACACGTCTGGCACTGCAGGATTTGAGTCTCTGGCGGCGTAGTGTCTTACTGATGGTAGGCTTTGTTACTTTGGTCCCAGCTCTCTGCAGGTCATTCACTAGGTCCCCCTGTGTGGTTCTGGGATTTTTGCTCACCGTTCTTGTGATCATTTTGACCCCACGGGGTGAGATCTTGCGTGGAGCCCCAGATCATCAGTGGTCTTGTATGTCTTCCATTTCCTAATAATTGCTCCCACAGTTGATTTCTTCAAACCAAGCTGCAGATTCAGTCTTCCTAGCCTGGTCCAGGTCTACAATTTTGTTTCTGGTGTCCTTTAACAGCTCTTTGCTCTTGGCCATAGTGGAGTTTGGAGTGTGACTGTTTGAGGTTGTGGACAGGTGTCTTTTATACTGATAACAAGTTCAAACAGGTGCCCTTAATACGGATAACGAGTGGAGGACATAGGAGCCTCTTAAAGAAGAAGTTACAGGACTGTGAGAGCCAGAAATCTTGCTTGTTTGTAGGTGACCAAATACTTATTTTCCACCATAATTTGCAAATAAATTCATTAAAAATCCTACAATGTGATTTTCTGGATTTTTTCTCCTAATTTTGTCTGTCATAGTTGAAGTGTACCTATGATGAAAATTACAGGCCTCTCATCTTTTTAAGTGGGAGAACTTGCACAATTGGTGGCTGACTAAATACTTTTTTGCCCCACTGTATATCAATGATGTCGCTCTTGCTGCGGGTGATTCCCTGATCCACCTCTACGCAGACGATACCATTCTTTATACATCTGGCCCTTCTTTGGACACTGTGTTAACTAACCTCCAAATGAGCTTCAATGCCATACAACACTCCTTCCGTGGCCTCCAACTGCTCATAAACGCTAGTAAAACCTGCCCGCCCGACTAGCATCACTACCCTGGACGGTTCTCACCTAGAATATGTGGACAACTACAAATACCAAGGTGTTTGGCTAGACTGTAAACTCTCCTTCCAGACTCATATTAAACATCTCCAATCCAAAATCAGCTTTCTATTTCACAACAAAGCCTCCTTCACTCACACCAAACTTACCCTTAGTAAAACTGACTATCCTACCGATCCTCGACGATGTCATCTACAAAATGGCTTCCAATACTCTACTCAGCAAATTGGATGCAGTCTATAACAGTGCCATCCATTTTGTTACCAAAGCCCCTTATACCACCCACCACTGCAACCTGTATGCTTTGGTCGGTTGTCCCTCGCTACATATTCGTCGCCAGACCTTCTGGCTCCAGGTCATCTATAAGTCTATGCTAGGTAAAGCGCCGCCTTATCTCAGCTCACTGGTCACGATAACAACACCCACCCGTAGCACGCGCTCCAGCAGGTATATCTCACTGGTCATCCTCAAAGCCAACACCACCTTTGGCCGCCTTTCCTTCCAGTTGTCTGCTGCCAGTGACTGGAACGAATTGCAATTTTTTTTTAGCTGAAGCTGGAGACTTATATTTCCCTCACTAACTTTAAACATCAGCTATCTGAGCAGCTAACCGATCCCTGCAGCTGTTCATAGTCCATCTGTAAATAGCCCACCCAATCTACCTACCTCATCCCCATATTGTTTTTAAATGTACTTTTCTGCTATTTTGCACACCAGTATCTCTACTTGCACATCATCATCTGCTCATTTATCACTCCAGTGTTAATCTGCTCAATTGTAATTACTTCGCTACTATGGCCTATGTATTGCCTACCTCCTCACGCCATTTGCAGACACTGTATATAGACTTTATTTTTTTCTATTGTGTTATTGATTGTGTCACACTGCTTTGCTTTATCTTGGCCAGTTGTAAATGAGAACTTGTTCTCAACATGCTTACCTGGTTAAATAAAGGTGAAATAAAAATAAAATGCCTCCTTGATGGTATTTTGTGCATCATTTCAGTGACTGCAATTGAAATCATCAATTGAACAAGGAGTCACTGTGAAAGCATAAATAGGGCCAGTATCAAGCACCCCCAGAAAGGGAATCGAACAACACACTGTACGAAATCTTCTCTCTTCTTAAAAAAAAAATGTTTATCTTCATGTGCTTTTGTTCTAACTTATGTTTTTAGTAAGCATTGATTATTGCATTTTGGGTTTAGAGCTTGCAAGAAAGACATTTTATTGTACTTGTGCACATGACATTAAAACTTAAACTTTGAAAATGGGCAGCCAGTTTAGCCCTGACAAAAATGCCAGTCAACTAAATTAATTATGACTGTATACTACACGTCTACAATAAAAAAAAATTTGGGTTTTATCTAGGCTGACACTTATTTGACTCCAGACTAGAGGCCGACCGATTAATCAGAATGGCCGATTAATTAGTGCCAATTTCAAGTTTTCATAACAATCGGCATTTTTGGACACTGATCATGGCCAATTACATTGCACTCCATGAGGAGACTGCGTGGCAGGCTGACAACCTGTTATGCAGTGCAGCAATGAGCCAAGGTAAGGTGCTAACTAGCATTTAACGTATCTTATAAAAAACAATCAATCTTAACATAATCACTAGTTAACTACACATGGTTGATGATAGAGGTTGATCATTTCATCGGAATGGCCGATTAATTAGGACCGATTTCAAGTTTTCATAAGAATCGGAAATCGGTAATTTTGGACGCCGATTTTGCCTTTTTTTTTACACCTTTATTTAATCTTTATTTAACTAGGCAAGTCAGTTAAGAACACATTCTTATTTTCAATGACGGCCTAGGAACGGTGGGTTAACTGCCTTGTTCAGGGGCAGAACGACAGATTTTTACCTTGTCAGCTCAGGGATTCAATCTTGCAACCTTACGGTTAACTAGTCCAATGCTCTAACCACCTGCCTCACGAGTAGCCCGCCTGTTACGCGAATGCAGTAAGAAGCTAGGGTGAGTTGCTAGCTAGCATTAAACTTAATCAATCATAATCACTAATTATAACTACACATGGTTGATGATATTACTAGTTTATCTAGCGTGCCCTGCGTTGCATATAATCGATGCAGTGCGCATTCGCAAAAAAAGACTGTCATTGCTCCATTGTGTACCTAACCATAAACACCAATGCCTTTCTTAAAATCAAGACACAGAAGTATATATTTTAAACCTGCATATTTAGCTAAAAGAAATCCAGGTTAGCAGGCCATATTAACCAGGTGAAATTGTGTCACTTCTCTTGCGTTCATTGCACGCAGAGTCAGGGTATATGCAACAGTTTGGGCCGCCTGGCTCATTGTGAACTAATTTGCCAGAATTCTACGTAATTATGACATAACATTGAAAGTTGTGCAATGTAACAGGAATATTTAGACTGATGGATGCCACACGTTAGATAAAATACGGAACGGTTCCGTATTTCACTGAAAGAATAAAAGTCTTGTTTTCGAGATGATAGTTTCCGGATTCGACCATATTAATGACCTAAGGCTCGCATTTCTGTGTGTTATTATGTTATAATTAAGTCTATGATTTGATAGAGCAGTCTGACTGAGCGATGGTAAGCACCAGCAGGCTCATAAGCATTCATTCAAACAGCACTTTTGTGTGTTTTGCCAGCAGCTCTGCTGTTTATGTCTTCAAGCCTATCAACTCCCGAGATTAGGCTGGTGTAACGATGTGAAGTGAAATGGCTAGCTAGTTAGCGGGGTGTGCGCTAATAGCGTTTCAAACGTCACTCGCTCTGAGACTTGGAGTACTTGTTCCCCTTGCTCTGCATGGGTAACGCTGCTTCGAGGGAGGCTGTTGTCGTTGTGTTCCTGGTTCGAGCCCAGGTAGGAGCGAGGAGAGGTACGGAAGCTATACTGTTACACTGGCAATACTAAAGTGCCTAGAAGAACATCTAATAGTCAAAGGTATAAGAAATACAAATGGTATAGAGAGAAATAGTCCTATAATAACTACAACCTAAAACTTCTTACCTGGGAATATTGAAGACTCGTTAAAAGGAACCACCAGCTTTCATATGTTCTCATGTTCTGAGCAAGGAACTTAAACGTTAGCTTTTTTACATTGCACTTTTACTTTCTTCTCCAACACTTTGTTTTTGCATTATTTAAACCAAATTGAACATGTTTCATTATTTATTTGAGGCTAAATAGATTTTTTTGATGTATTATATTAAGTTAAAATAAGTGTTCATTCAGTATTGTTGTAATTGTCATTATTACAAATAAATAAATCAATAATAATAAAAAATAATATAAAAAATAAATCAAATAAATCATAATGTAAAAAGAAATAATACAAATAAAACAAAAATCGTCTGATTAAGCGGTATCAGCTTTTTTTGGGTCCTCCAATAAATCGGTATCGGCGTTGAAAAATCATAATCGGTCCACCTCTACTCCAGACAGCATTCTAAAAAAAATTATAACATGTGCTTTACCTGATATGTAATAGGACTATACTATCTTAAAGTGTCCAGTGTTTCCAGATATCTATGAAATATGACCTATAATTAATTACAATATGAGTGAAATTGTTTAATCATGTTAAAAAGCAGCTTTTCTATGTTGAAATGGGGTGGGCGTACCTCAATAACAGAATTGTGAGGGCGTATACTGGTCATTAAACATATTCATGTGATAGACCAATGATTGGCAAGCTCATCCTCCTAAAATAGATGACATCATCCTCTCCGAGGCAATAGCAAGCATTTCTGAAACATCTTTTTAAGATACAAGTGAGGTGAGGATTTTGATTTTCCTCCAATTTACGCTTTGGACACAAATACGGGTACAGAATGAGTCAACAACATTATATGGGTATGAGTTAACAGAATATGAACAGAAAAGTTAGATTTTCAATGGACAGTTACTTCAAGACAGTTTAGGATGTTAAACAGAGACACTGCCAAACATGTCTAGTGTCTAGTAATTTAGATATTTAGAGGAAATGGACATGGTGATCTAAGACATCCACAATCTAAAGATAAAAGGCTGTCTAGTATCTAGAATCACACACACCTCGTTTAGATGGCATTGGTTTACATGAAATCAAACCAGTTATAAATATACTTTGATATCCAATTACACTATTACACCTGCTAAAAATATTTATCTAGTGAAACTGCTTTTTACTACATATTCCAATGTAGTAATTTGGAAAACTGTTGACAAATGTCAAATGTCAAAACATTGACAAATGTTGAGTCACAGCTGACAGAGAAGAAAACACTGGGAAACAGCTGGTGAATAAATTCGTAATGTAGACATGCAGTCTCCAAATCCAAATAAAATAAACTATTTTATTATAATATCTGAGCTTCATGAGTTTCTCCTCCCTATCTGTATAGGGGAGACAAAAACGGAAATAACTCGGCTTCAACAAGGGAAAAAAACGTAAACAATCACGGTCGCAAAAGTTCAATTCGTTCAGTTTGGTCCATCCTGCTGTCAAAACCGTTACATATGATGTTTGCGAATCACTCTGCTTTACTTGAGACGATTGTATTTCTTTCGCTTTAAGAAGTCAACATAAATGAAAATGTATTAAAGAAAAATGTAATAACTCACCTCTTACACAAAGTAGAGACATGGCAAAAGTTTCTCTGACAATTCCTCTAGTTCAAAAATGCGCTCGGCACGGCAACATTACAAACAATGCCTCCAATCACTTTTTAAATTCTTCGCAGAATTTCCAGAGTTAGAGGTGGGCTTGAGATGCTGGAAATGGAAACATAAATGTTCGGCAGTGAGCAATAGGTGCCTACCAAAGGCACGCCATGAAAAAAATCATTAGACTAACCTGACAGCACCGCGATAAGAGGGCGGTGCCGAAGTACTCTGTAATGACATCTAGCCCATCCATTGAGGGAGCATAATCTCTGAAAAGGGCGGACCATACAGAAGGTTCTGACCAATCGATGAAGAGAGACTGAAAACCACAGTTGAGGTAACAGGTGGTGACGCAGACTCCTAGATAGTGTCCTGCGCTGTAGATTTTTTGTTTGTCATTTTTGCAGACTCTCTTATCTAGAGAGCAATTAGGGTTAAGTGCCTTGCTCAAAGCCTGGAGTTGTTTTGTCCGCTACATTGCCAGTTGGTCTTCTTTGGTTATCATCCTTTACAATCAGATTCAGATCCCTTGTAAAGTTTTATATTGTTTCCTTGGAATTCTAACATGTTGCCATGACATAGAAAGCTTTTGCATGTAGACCTATATTAAAACATTATTGAATAGCCTATCACTGAAAAATGTAATTTAATTGCAAATTCAACCAATACTATTACTATTTATGTCTACACAAGCAGCCCAATTTTGATATTGTTTTACACTTGTTGGTCTTTTGACCAATCACATCAGATCTTTCACATCAGATATTTTTCAGACTTGGGCTGCCTGTTTAAATGCAGCCTTAGAGTCAAACTGGTACCCCCTGTATATATTCTCGCTATTGTTATTTTACTGCTGGTCTTTAATTATTTGTTACTTTTATTTATTTTTGAGGTATTTTGCACAAAACTACATTTTTGGTTAAGGGCTTGTAAGTAAGCAATTCACTGTAAGGTCTACACCTGGTGTATTCGGCACGTGTGATAAATAACATTTGATTTGAAATAGTACTGGTAATTGAAAAAAGTAATTTATGCTCGATTTTTTTTCCAGACATTTGATTTCCTACATAGATATAAATGGATAGAATCAGCACCATTTCTGTTATTCGGTGTTGAGCAAGCATATGATAGACAACAACCCATGCTGAAAGAATAATTAAATAACTATAAACTACTAAGGATTGGAGTAATTTTGATTATGTCACAAGTAAATTCTACAATATCACTGATGCATATTGTTAGACCTTTATTGTCCATTGACATGGAAATTATGAACCATTGTATACCGAACAAAAATATAAATGCAAACATGCAACAATTTTACTAAGTTACAATTAATATAAGGAAATCAGTCAATTGAAATAATTTCATTAGGCTCTAATCTATGGATTTCACTGGGGAGTCAGGCCCAGTTCATCAGAATGAGTTTTCCCCACAAAAGGGCTTTATTATAGACAGCTGTCCAGGTGGCTGGTCTGACGATCCCACAGATGAAGAAGCCAGATTTGGATGTTCTGGGCTTGCGTGTTTACAGTTGGATGTACTACCAAATTCTCTAAAACGACATTGGAGGCAGTTTATGCTAGAGAAATGAACATTAAATTATCTGGCAACAGCTCTAGTGGACATTCCTACAGTCAGCATGCTAATTGCACGCTCCCTCAAAACTTGAGACATGTGGCATTGTGTTGTGTGACAAAACTGCACATTTTAGAGTGGCGTTTTATTGTCCCCAGCACAAGGTGCACCAGTATAATGATCATGCTGTTTAATTAGCTTATTGATATACCATACCTGTCAGGTGGATGGATTATCATGGCAAAGGAGAAATGCTCACTAATGGGAATGTAAACAAATTTGTGCACAACCTTTGAGACAAATAAGCTTTTTGTGTATGAAACATTTCTGGGATCTTTCATTTCAGCTCATGAAGTATGGAACCAACACTTTACATGTTGCGTTTATATTTCTGTTCAGTATATTTTTCCCTTACATTAAAATACATACTTTACATCCCTAGGTGGCCAACACCTTTTCATTGTTGAGTCTGAATGATGTCATTATACCTAATGCAGCCATTAGAATCACCTTCAGCTTTGGTTGGGGTGGTTCATATATTGTTTGGTTGGGGTGATATTGTAGCAGCTGTGGTGGAACAGCAAGAGTAGGGGCTAGTGTGACATCGCTGGCAACAGGCGCCTGACTGATCCACAAATCACCTTGCCACATAAATAACTACTCATTATTTGTAGATCAGTCAGTCACCATTTACCCACGATGCTCTCGAACACTGCCTAGGACATGAACCCATACCCAGCATTCTGGACTAGTCCCTAATATATTTTCCCAGTCATGGTGGCACCAGAAATGGTTTAGAAAAGCTGTAAGTGGCTTGGCTGCTACTAGTAGACAAAATATCCCTAATTAACTCAACAGCCCCTCCCTGAGGCTTCTATGTGTAACATGCATACTGTGGTGGAATTTTCTTATTTTTTTTACCTTTATTTAACTAGGCAAGATCAGTTAAGAACAAATTATTATTTTCAATGGTGGCCTAGGAACAGTGGGTTAACTGCCTGTTCAGGGGCAGAACGACAGATTTATACCTTGTCAGCTCGGGGGTTTGAACTTGCAACCTTCTGGTTACTAGTCCAACACTCTAACCACTAGGCTACCCTGCCACCCCAAATCATGATAAAGGATTTTTTTTTTTACTGAGATTTAATTTTCAAACTTTCAGTGACTGACTTTTGTATGTCTATTTACTACAATGAACAATATGGAAAAATAAAAAATATGAAATCCCTGCTGTGTACACTTCCAAATCATTCAAACCGATAATTTCCACAAGATTTATTATGATATTTTACAATCTTCCCTAAAGACAGTCACAAATCCTTTAATAGTGACAGCATCATCATGAAATTGTACATGGAAGGCCATTATTGGTCTTTTGGTTAGGATAGTGCATTGTCATTGTATATATATACACATTTCCTATGTTATGTCAAACCTTCCTCATTCACAGATGACCCTTTCGATCTGGTATTGATGTGAAATGAAACATTGCACTTCCATAATGTATTTTTGATCTATTTTTGAGGTAATTTGAAACTTTTTTGGTTACTACATGATTCCATACATGTTATTTCATAGTTTTGATGTCTTCACTGCTAATCTACAATGTAGAAAATAGTGAAAATAAAGAAAAACCGATGAATGAGTAGGTGTGTCCAAACTTTTGACTGACACTATATATTTAAATCTGACCTTTGTTCCCTTCTCTGCTTGCTCTGAACCAGGGAGGATCTTAATGTCAGGGCACAAGCTCTCACTTACATGAACTAAAACATTCATGAGACTATGAAATGAAAACATATGAAGGACAAATAATTGGACAACAGTCAAATCATTGCAACAGTACATCACATAAACTAGATCATATCCTATTACCCGGGAGCTAATTCAGAACGCCCTAAACCAGTCTAGCAGTTTACTATCATACCTACCACTGCAGTCCTTTGATCTGTTGATGCAAGAGAAGAGTATCAATACGACAGCTCGTGGATTTGCAATTGGAACATGTGTACGTACTGTGTACGTACTGTGTACAATACCACTCATTGAAAATAAAACAATGTGTAAGTGACATGTATTGTCTCAAATGGGTTGATGTTTCCAGGCTGTTAAGCATTCCCAAAGTTTTTACGTTCTTATCCTGCCCTTCTGTTTCTATGTCCTGCAGCATGTCCTTTGGGCCAGACAGAGGTGCTGAACAGGCACTCGTGATTGTCTGGCACAGCTTCTGGTTCTGTGCCTGACTCTGAGTGGTCTTGACATCATTCACTACTGGGCTGGTGGTGCAGGGTCCTCACTCTTCTCCATCGCCCACTCTGGGGTCACTGGGGTCACACATTCTATCTTTTTTGCGCTTTGCTTGGCCAGGCTGCCATAAATAGCCATAGCCTAAAGAGAAGGGAAAAATAGATACTGTTACTGTTCTGAAATAGGAAGAAGAACAAGAGACAGGGGTGTGTTGAAAGGGAGGGACAGGGAAGATGGCCTGTGCAATCACACATAAATAAATAGCTTAAGAAACAGAGACAGACCTGTGTGACCATGCCACTGATGTCACCAGAGTTGGAGGGCAGCAGGATAGTGTTGGACTCTTTGGCTAGCTTGGAGAAAGCTGAGACGTACTGCTCAGCCACACTGAGGGAGGCTGCCGCGTTTCCATTCTGTCCAAAACATAATGACAGTTGGGTCAAGTGCCATTTAGACACAATACATCAACATGTACACACTTACATGAACACGATGAAGCAATCACAGCTACTTTACCTGCTCAGCTAGAGCCTCTGACAACAGCCGGATAGCCTTAGCCTTGGCCTCTGCTTTGGCTAAGACAGCATTGGCCTCACCTAGGTGAAGATAAAGATAAGAGTCATTCATCAGAAATGGTAACAGAGACTAGAGTCCTGTCCAGGGGGTGTACTTGTACATCAAGCTTCCTTACATTACAGAAACATTTGTCATTTACCCAGAGTGACTTACAGTCAGTGCATTCAACTAAGTTTGATGAAGTAAACAGGAGCCGTTCGGGGCCTCCCGGGTGGTACAGTGGTCTAAGGGTTCGAGCCCAGGCTCTGTCGCAGCCGGCCACGACCGGGAGGTCCATGGGGCGACGCACAATTGGCCTAGCATCGTCCGGGTTAGGGAAGGTTTGGCCAGTAGGGATATCCTTGTCTCATCGCGCACTAGCGACCCCTGTGGCGGGCCGGGCGCAGTGCGCGCTGACCAGGTCGCTAGGTGTACGGTGTTCCTCCGACACATTGGTGCGGCTGGCTTCCGGGTTGGATGCGCGCTGTGTTAAGAAGCAGTGCGGATTGGTTGGGTTGTGTTTCGCAGGACGCATGACTCTCGACCTTCGTCTCTCCCGAGCCCGTACGGGAGATGTAGCGATGAGGCAAGACAGTAACTACTAACAATTGTATTTTGAGAGTTTCTCCCATTCTTCTCTGCAGATCTTCTCAAGCTCTGTCAGGTTGGAAGGGGAGCGTGGCTGCACAGCTTTTTTCAGGTCTCTCCAGAGATGTTTGATCGGGTTCAAGTCCGATCTCTGGCTGGGCCACTCAAGGACTTGTCCAGAAGCCACTCCCTGTGGTGTCTTGGCTGTGTGCTTAGGGTCGTTGTTCTGTTGGAAGGTGAAACTTCACCCCAGTCTGAGGTCCTGAGCACTCTGGAGCAGTTTTTCATCAAGGCTCTCTCTGTACTTTGCTCTGTTCAGCTTTCCCTTGATCCTGACTAGTCTCCCAGTCCCTGCTGCTGAAAAACATCCCCACAGCATGATGCTGCCACTACCATGCTTCAACGTAGGGATGGTGCCAGGTTTCCTCCAGATGTGACGCTTGGCATTCAGGCTAAAGAGTTCAATCTTGGTTTCATCAGACCAGAGAATCTTGTTTCTCATGGTCAGAGTCCTTTACGTGCGTCTTTCTGGAAGGTACTCCCATCTCCACCTAGGAACTCTGGAGCTCTGTCAGAGCAACCATCGGGTTCTTGGTCACCTCCCTAACCAAGGCCCTTTCCCCCCCAATTGCTCAGTTTGGCCAGTCCGCCAGGCTCTAGGAAGTCTTGGTGGTTCCAAACTTCTTCCATTTAAGTATGGAGGCCATTGTCTTCTTGGGGACCTTCTATACTGCAGACATTTTTTGGTACCCTTTCCCAGATCTGTGCTTTGACACAATTCTGTCTCAGAGCGCTACAGACAATTCCTTCAGCCTCATGGCTTGGTTTTTGTCAACTGTGGGAGCTTATATCAACAGGTGTGTGCCTTTCCAAATCATGTCCAATCAATTGAATTTACCACAGGTGGACTCCAATGAAGTTGTAGAAACATCTCAAGGATGATCTATGGAAACAAGGATGACCCGGAGTTCAATATCGAGTCTCATAGCAAAGGGTCTGAATACTTGAGTAAATAAGGCTTCTGTTTTTTATTTGTTATACGTTTTCAAAAATGACTTCAAACCTGTTTTCGCTTTGTCATTATGGGAAATTGTGTTGATGGGTTCTGACTACTAAACTTGAACAAAAAAAATTCACAGAGAGAGAGGGGAATGTAGAACGCTTACATTCTGTCAATATGTTATTGTTGGACATCAGGGATCCTTTGGGGAGGAGTACGGAATTTGGGGCCGAGGTCAGGTCAGAGGAAGAACAGATATCCCTAAGGTTCTGGATAGCAACAGAGGTGTATTTGTGAATGTGAATATGTTTGTCATTTGCAGCTGTATGACACAGTGGGTGAATAAATTTGGTTTGAGCTTTACTAAGCGTCCATGAGTTGTTTTTACTCTGTTTATTTGGAACCTAACAGTGTATAGATGTACATGTTTTTATTTAATCTATTTTATAATAAGGCTGTAACGTATCAAAATGTGCAAAAAGTAAAGTGGTCTGAATACTTTCTGAATGCACTGTATGTGTATCAACCTACCAGCTGCATTATTGATCTGTTCTGCTTTCTGTCCTTCCGAGGCCAGGATCTGAGCTTGCTTGCGACCCTCAGCAACATTGATGGCTGCTTCCTTGTGTCCTTCCGACTCCAGCACAGTGGCTCTCTTCTTACGCTCTGCCTCCACCTACACAATGAAAGGCAGTCAGAAAGAGTGTATAGATGTTCTATTTTAATTTGACCAGTTTCTCACAGCAGGAAAACAATCCTGTAGCAACAGGAAATGCAAATTATTATGTGGATTATAATTAATGGACATTTTTGTGGGTTGATATTTTTTTGTAAGGGCAAATCAAGTCTGAAATTTGAAAGTTTAAAATTAAGATGTCCTTCAGCGATTTTTTTATACTGATGAAAAGCGATATCCCAAGCATAAATACAGTAAAGTACACACACTAAAATACTAATTAAATAGTTTTTGAGCAAAATAGTGTTCTATATTGCTCCTCTATTGTCACTCAAGAAATGGGGAGGCCGATGACATCATGAATCCCTAGCTGACCAACCCCTTGCATGCCGTACTTCTTGAAGTTTGCAGTTGTCTAAAAAACAACCCCCCCCCCCAATTGTGCTGTGTCATGATTTACCTGGACCACCTATTGAAATGTGATAAATGTGCTGAAAAGGAGACTCGAGTAGGACTTCAAAATACACTACAAGTTTGCATTTTCTGCAACAACAGAGTGATCAAATTAAGAGAGTACATCTGTACACATACAAAACTGATAGGCTAAGATAAGCTCATGTTCAGTGATAATTTCAGGTTGAAGATATGTCTCCCAGTTTGTTGGCAGCAGGGCCAGCCCCTCTCACCTGCATCTGCATGGACTCTTTGACACGAGGTGGAACATGTATATCCTTGATTTCATAACGAAGGCAACGGATTCCCCAAGCATCTGATGCCTGGTTTATGGAGTGGACTATGTTGGTATTTAGGGTCTCTCTTTCCTGAAGAAAGAAATACATAAAACAATAAGGTAATGAGGTAAATAAATACAAATTCACTCTGAAACACAAGTTTGAGTCTCACCCTGAATACTTTGTCCAGGGTCAGTTTTCCTAACTCTGAGCGCATGGTGGTCTGAGCAAGTTGGGTGACAGCATACTCTGGGTCCTCAACTCCATAGCTGGCCTGGAAGGAAGTACATCTTGTTATCAACATCTAAAAACAAAGCAAAAACATTCAATGAACAATAACATCAAGACATCATGGTTTTCACCAACCTACCTTAAAAGGATCCAATATCCTAAGATAGAGGACTCCATCTATCTGTAGTGTCACATTATCTGTGGATGTAATCAGACATCAGTTAATCCAGAGCCGAGGACCAACTGACCACATTGCAGTGAAAATGACAGCGACAAACACAGTGATGTCACTCACCTAAAGAGACCGCAGACTGCTCTGGGACATCAATAACAATCTCTTTAAGACTTTGAACATAACGAATTTTGTCCAGGATTGGGATAAGGAAATTCAAGCCCTACAGAATATACAAAAGAGGACAAGATGCATAAAGATGATCAATTTGATATATATATATATATATATATATATATATATTCAGGATTTATACTGTGATATAGTGTGACAATATAATTAAGGGTGCAGATCACTGGCTAATTGCAGATCAATGGGTAAGTTACCGGATCCAAGATGCGATGGAAGCGGCCCATCCTTTCCACAACCCAGGATTCTTGTTGTGGTACAAACAGAACCACAGTGTTCATGGGTAGACTGGATGCCCATCGCTGCTGGGCTTGTGTCGCCCACAACACTGGCAATGTGGGCACTGTTCTCTGGGAATGCTGGAGGGAAACAATAACAAACACCATCAGAGTGACACATTGTTGCATCATGACCAGAAAATTACTCCATGAGCGTTGGAACTTGAAAAGCTACATAATGATGGAGCTTGAAACCTCAGTGATTAGCTATGACCCTAAACATGATAGAAATTAGATATCTAAATAGTTATTCATTCCTTGCTTGTTATTCACCGGTAGTTTCTACCATAGCCAGCTAGCTATCTACTGGTACTCTTTCTGGTTTCAATGCTAGTTAACATGATGGATATGAGTTGAATAACCAGGGTGCGTTCAGCAGGACACAACGTTTTGGAACATTCAGATACAAATATGCTATGTAGAACAAACATGCCTCTCTGACATGTTGAATAAGGAATAACGTCAGCTCTATTAATTCATGAAACGGAGGGCTGAGCACACCCCCATCCACATCAACTGGGCTGTAGTGCAGCAGGTCGAGAGCTTCAAGTTCATCGTTACCCACATCACTAAGGAATTATCATGGTTCACACACACTAACACAGTCGTGAAGAGGCCACGACAATGCTTCATCCCTCTCAGGAGGCTGAAAAGATTTGGCATGTGCCCTCATATCCTCAAAAAAAATACTAGAGCTGCCTCACTGCATCACCACTTGGTATGGCAAATGCTTGATTCCACCACAAGGCGCTACAGAGGGTAGTGCATATGGCTCAGTATATCTCAGAAAATGGTACCGATGCACGAAGTCTAGAACCAACAGGACCCTGAACAGCTTCTACCACCAAGCCATAAGATTGCTAAATAGTTAGTTTGGGTAGCTATTGGTTTAACTATCTGCTTTGATCCTTTTTCCACAAAAAGCCAATTTATGCTTAATACGAAAATGTGGTTAGAGGTTCCGTGTGGAAGGTGTGACGCAATTGCGAAGCTTCCAGAATCATGCAGAGGCCAAATTGAGCTCCTTACCCCATCACCTCCCAAATTTTGTAACAATGTGGTGGGCTCCATATAGCTCCGCAGTGACGGTAGGTGCAGGCGGGAGGAGCTACATAAACACAAACGCACATCCTTGACAACAGCTCTGCTCAACAGCACTGCTCCGTGAAGCAGTATGAATGCCCAGACTTCTGCAGAGGCTGTGTCACCGTAAATGCTGCAGGCCAATACAGACGTCAGATTGCCCACCTGTGTGTAAACTGAAGATGGATGCCACAAACGTGTTGCCACTGCTAAAATATTGTTGGCTGCAACTGTTAAAACAGTGTACAGCAGTGACGGTCAGTGCCTTTTGAGGACAATTTTTATAGTTTATGATGAGGGAGGGCAATTTCCTTTTTCATGAGCATGGACTTATTTCTATTACAGCATGTTGGATGACTGTCATTCATATTCCATTCACGCAGTTCAATGTAACATAGATAGATAGGTGTAGTAGCCTAAACCTATGTATCTATGGCGGCAGGGTAGCCTAGTGGTTAGAGCGTTGGACTAGTTCAAACCCCCGAGCTGACAAGGTACAAATCTGTCGTTCTGCCCCTGAACAGGCAGTTAAACCCACTTAACTGACTTGCCTAGTTAAATAAAGGTAAAATACTCACATTTTCCCTATACCCACGATGAGGTTGCTACAACCTAGCCTATGAATGTAGGTGCACACAGGTCGAGAGAAAGATTTGAGGTGACAGACAGTGACACATGGACAGACAATGACACATTCAATAGCGCCTTGCACACTCTTGCCTGTATCTAGCTAATCTAAGGTGTAATCATTAGTACAACAGTTGTAAACAAGTTTCTATTGGACAAATGCAGGTATGTTTATCCCTGTTTTGTTCTGTTTAAAAAACATTTTAACAGAATCAGCTGAATAAATACTCCCCTAATCACACAAAAACAGTTAACTTTCCTAGCCATATACAAACAGCTTGTTGCATTCCATCTTGCATCTACGCACTCTCCTCCTCTGAACCTTTTCCCTTCACTTGTGGACTTCAATGCACAACACATCAGCTGTCTGTGACCAGGTGAAAAAAACCTTTCCAAGCCAAACCTTCATATCATAACTGCTACACACAGGCTACATCCTTGTCATCATGTAAGATAAAGTAACATCATAGTCAACATAGCTAGTAGAACTAAGGTGTTAGTAAACTCACTACAATCATGCAGTACAGTCAGTAAGCAGTTTAGCAGTTTCACCAGTGGGCCCTGGTGGCAATACATTAGTAAAACCAAAAGCTTACCTTGACTAGGAATTGTTCCACTGTTGGATAGTCATAGCCAGCTAGCTAACAAAGCCTCCCTATACTTGAGCTGTGTGTGCGTAAGCTAAACTAGATAGCTGCATTTGCTTTTTTAAATTAAATATAGCTCTCTGTCCTCCTCCTTTATTTTTGAAGAAAATAATTGGTTCAAAATTGTTGTCCATCTTTCTGAGTCAACTACTCAACACATTTTTTTGCACAGCAGTGCTAGCTTGGTGTAGCTTATGCTTTCAATACTAGAGTCATTCTCTGATCCTTTGATAGGGTGGACAACATGTCAGTTCATGCTGCAAGAGCTCTGATAGGTTGGAGGACAGCCTCTGGAAGTTGTCATAATTACTGTGTAAGTCAATGGAAGGGGGTGAGAACCATGAGCCTCAGTTTTGTATTGAAGTCAATGTACGGAAGCTAGCAGTCCTCTGGCTACACCATGGTGCTATCCTACAGAGGGCTGTTTTTTAAAATTGTTTTATTTCACCTTTATTTAACCAGGTAAGCTAGTTGAGAACATGTTCTCATTTACAACTATGTTGAGGCTACTGTAGACCTTCATTGCAAAACATTGTCATTTAATCAATTATTTGGTGACATGTGAATCGATTTTGTATCATTGTATCTAAAAAGGATACATTTTTAAACGTTTAAATATTTGTATGAAATTCACTGATGTGGATGGTCCTCCGCTTCCTCCTCTGGTGCACAGCAAGTGTGTATTTTGCATTTCTGAAATGATTTTGACATATGAAAGTAGATGGACTGATGTTTCTAGAACCGTACTGAAATTGAGAATCGATTCACATTTAAATAGAGTATTTGGCTGTTTTGGATTCCAGAGCCAATTTGCCCTTTAATCAGAACATGTAGTGGCTGGCTCCTTTTGTCTAATATCGGGCTAGCAGCTAGCTAACTGGTTTAGCAAGCTAGCAAACTAACTGCATTGAAATACCCTGCATTTTACCTTTAAAACAGCACCACCGGTACGGCACAATGTTTGGAGCATTTTCTTAACGTAATTGTTGGCTGATATGTATGTGGCTTAGTTTAAAATAAAATTGAATATCCTCTCGTGTGTGACACTCGGCCGACCCAGGAAACGAAAGTTACAACATTGAAGTGGTGCACTGGTTAAACACGTCCCTTGTTGATATGGGAAACGGAACTCTGGCGATTATCTGACTTTAAAACATATACATTGTGAATGTTTAATAAGTTCAACACTTTCTGATGTCTTTAAGCATGGTTGTGTAGGTTGACGACAACCTGAGTCCAAATTTCCCGCACTTTTCATATGTTGTAGTCATTGATTTATATAAACATTAATTGCAGTGCGCATGCCGGCATAGGTCGGATGTGGGGGTTACAGCGAGACCTGACCGTGTGGCGACATGCACTTCCGCGTGGCAATGTAATCAATAGCTGGAGTCCCAATGAAAATAAGAGGGGAGTATTATCGGATTGTGTGTACCCGAGGCTCCTGTCTCGTTGCTGGCTGGCCCTGGCAGAGAGAAGAAAAAACGGAACGCTAAAACAAGGTCAGAAGTTAGTATAGCCAGGTAGCTAGCACTTGCAACTGATGAGCGGTTGTTATGGTAGCACCGATGAGGCCAAGAGTTTTTACATTGTGCTGGGCTCTTAAGTTACATCAAAACAAAAGCTGATGACCGAGGTAAAATTTGTTTATATTGGATATTCGGTTTTCTCACTTCAATATCTATTGAACCAAGCATGCCATGACTATGAAGATGTTATATTCTGAATCAGGGGTGGATAGTGGAAAATCTACTGCTTCTTTTGTTGTTGAAAATATTTATATATTTTCCATCGTTCAATCTTCAATAGCTCTTAGACAAAGTGTGCCATGACTATGAAAATATATATTCTGAATCGGGGGGTGATGGACAAATTATTATAATAACATTTTTAAAAATGTATTTGTCACATGTGCCGAATACAACTTTACTATGAAATGCTTACTTACAAGCCGATAACCAACAATGAAGTTCAAGAAAGAGTTAAGAAAATATTTACAACATAAACTAAGGTGAGAAAAATTCAATCAAAAATTAACACAAGAAAATTACATAACAACGAGGCTATATACAGGGGCGACCAGTACTGAGTCAATGTGCGCGTGGGTACAGGTTAGTTGAGTTGGTTTGTAAAGTGACTATGCATAGATAATAAACAGCGAGTAGCAGCAGTGTTAAAAACAAAGGGGGGGCAAAAGGAACACCTATTTGACAATGCTTTTCATTGACTACAGTTCAGCATTCAACACCATAGTGCCCACAAAGCTCTTCACTGAGCTAAGGACCCTGGGACTAAACACCTCCCTCTGCTACTGGATCCTGGAATTTCTGACGGTCTGCCCCCAGATGGTACAGCTGCACCATCGAGAGCATCCTGACTGTTTGCATCAACACCTGGTATGGCAACTGCTCGGCATCCGACCGTAAGGTGCTACAGAGGTTAGTGCGTACGGCCCAATACATCACTGGGGCCAAGCTTCCTGCCATCCAGGAGCTATATACTAGGCGGTGTCAGTGGAAGGCTAAAACAAATATCAAAGACCACAGTCTAGACTGTTCTCTCTGCTACCGGATGGCAAGCGGTACCGAAGCGCCAAGTCTAGGTCCATGAGGCTCCTTAACAGCTTCTACTCAGCCTCAGTTCCCTGCAGACAGCCAGATAGGGGTGCACCAGCAGGTCTCAGCCAGGCGGAGGCGCTGTGGATCAATGCCAAACAGGTAATCACAGAGCTGTAATCATGCCAGATACATTCATGTGCTGTATATTGAATATTACAGTTTACTGCACGTCTCTGCACATATTTGAACCATGAATAGCTAAAGACATCGAGTGTCTGTCTCTCAGCTGCATGCAGACTTCTCCCGCCGCCTCCTCTGAGTACCTCACCACTGTCAATGATGGCCACTCTTCCACCCCAGAGCTAGTGACCTTCCTGCAACTGTACCTGACCTCTGTTCGGGACACCTGCCGAGCCACATGGGCATGCTTCGACCCAGCCAAGATGGCTGCCGGCATAGCTTTCCTGGCATGTACCTGCGTGGTATGATGTCCTCTGTGCTGGTGAGGGAGAGTGGTCTGCTGAGGGTTCCTTTGGTGGCAGCCACTGGGGTAGGGGTGTGTATAGCTGCAGGTCAGCTGTTTACACAGGGCTATGCTGAGGGGTCCTGGTGCCTAGTGGCTGTAGCCCTCTCCTCTGAGGTACTGCTGCTCTGGAGAGCCTGACTGGGCCAGCAAGACTGCTGAGGGTGGAGAGGTGGCCCCAAGGAGTGACTGACTGACCCTGCCTCGCTTCTTATTAACCCCTCCCCTCCTGGTGCTCCTCCTGCGCTGTGACTCCCTGCTCTCTGACAGCTATGTAATAGCAGAGGGCTGTGTGGTCACCTTTCTGCTTTTCTCCTTGAGCCTCTGTCTCCTTCCATCTCACCTGGGACGGCCATGACCCCCTGGCCTGCCTGGGGGTGTTTTTAGGCTCTCTCTCCCACTCCTTTCATGGCTGTCAGGAGGAGCAGGGCTCCTGCCATCCCTTCCTGTTCCCCTCCCGCCTGTCACAGGTGCAGGACAGCTGTCTGAAGAACCTGATCTACATCCTGTCTCTGGCCTCTCTGGGCTCCTGGATCTACAGTAACTGCTGTGGCTCTGCAGCAACCTGAACAGTCCTGGTGGTACGGTGTTCACGGCCTGCTGGATCCTGCCCCGGCTGTCGGTCTGTTTTGGGTTTCAGTGGGCTATGGCTGAAACCCCGGAGGACAGCTTTAGGAACCTGGTTGAGCTGATCAGCCTGGTCCAGCGGGCCCTCCTCAGGGCTGCCTTCTCTCTGCTGGGCTTAGGGCTAGCCTTGCTCTGGCTGGACCCCCCTCACCGTATTCATCAAGACCAGGGTACCAGCCCCTGTCCAAGGCCCTGGATCAAATCCCCTCCCACCCCGCTACAGGGCCAGCACAAGCATCAGCCCCCAGGCAGAGCTGCACCACCTCGTCTCCCCCGCTCTACCAGCGCATGCACTGCTCTCTGGAGGAACCAGCCAGGCAGGCCAAATATATTTTATATTTGAGATTCTTCAAATAGCCACCCTTTGCCTTGATGACAGCTTTGCACACTCCTGGCATTCTCAAAGGAGTTCCCACATATGCTGAGCACTTGTTGGCTGCTTTTCCTTCACTCTGAGGTCCGACTCATCCTAAACCATATCAATTGGGTTGAGGTCGGGGGATTGTGGAGGCCACGTCATCTGATGCAGCACTCCATCACTCTCTTTCTTAGTCAAATAGCCCCTAACAAGCCCGGAGGTGTGTTGGGTCATTGTCCTGTTGAAAAACAAATGATAGTCCCACTAAGCACAAACCAGATGGCATGGCTTATCGCTGCAGATTGCTGTGGTAGCCATGCTGGTTAAGTGTAGATTGAATTCTAAATAAATCACAGACATATATTGATCATGAATATGAAGCTCAGTTTTTGCTGACGTGTCTGTATGTTTGCGCGTGTGCAGTGGCTTGGCCACTGGTGTGTGCGGGGGACGAGGAGGAAGAGGAGGCAGTTGGGAGGAAGGCGAGGACAATGCTCTCATGGAGATGAGACTGACAGAGAGTCCGCAGCAGTTCAGCTCTGCCCTTCTTCAGCTAGCAACACGCTACCTATTCATTAATGGGGCACATATAAACAAACACAGACACACCCCTGCGATTGACTCAGGACCTCCTCTCTTCTCTGATCTTTGCATCAGTCTGTGCAACTGGTATCCTCAGGAGACATCTAATGGTGTGGAAAATTTTTGCACTCAAGTGCCAATTCACATGAACCACAGTATATGTTTTTAGTGTCCTTCCTTCCTGCTCTGTGTGATAGATCATGCTCTCAAAAGGAGTCGTGCGTATTCTATACCATGTTATTAATCATCACGTCTTCTCTGCCATTTTATTAAGCATTATTTATTTTCTAAAAATCTCTAAATTTGCAGGTTGATGTTCGAGGCCTAAGGGTTCCCGGAGCAGTGTCTTTGTTCTGGTGGAGGTGACCCACGTGATGAGAGTCGACATGGCAGTGGGCCGTTGGTTTAAGAGACTCTTCCTTGACACGTCTAGGTAGCGCTGCTCATGCTCCTGCTCTGTTGCAACTGACCAGGGCTCACTCTAAGGTTCTCTACACTGTACATCCCTATCTGGTTCTAGGGGCGAGGCAAGGGGAGACACGAGGATGGACATAGGTGATCTGGGGAAGTCTCCATAAGGACAGCCATAAAGATCTGGAGAACGCAAGATGTTATGTTTGGGTGACTCCATACTCAAAATGATGAACTCTAAAACTATTGAATTACATCTGTAAAATTGGGAAAGGTCCAAACTTTACTTGCCAATGTATTGCCTATCGGGAGAACAGATATCGAGGATGTTTGCAGAGTGGATGGGAAAGGGACCTATGAGACCCACAATGCACACTCTTGCACATACGCAGTTAGGTGAGATGTGTCTAAAGGAAATGAGTGGGTAATGTGCAAAAGCAATGATTGAATCCATCCCTGCAACGTGCATTATGTCTGTCATCTCAATTGTCTGCTGAAGGGAATGATCAATTCTTATCTTGTGTTTCTATAATTGTTTAGTTTTTTTAAACAATTGATGTGCAGCACCAAAGATAATACAACTATGTTTTACTGCAACAGCAATAACTTTCTTAATTCATCACTAATAAACAGTTTAATTCATAACAATGTTTTCTAATCACAAATATACAGTAGTCTTACATGGGCCAGTAATACACCTTTCCCTGGGACGTGTGTCCAGCTTTAATGAATGCCTTGTGTGAGGTGTTGGATGAAAACATTTAAATAATAATGATCCAGGACATAAGCATTGAATGTTTATTTATTTCTCTGTGGTAGATGCAGTGTGCTCTAGGTTACTGGACAAAGACATGTTACATTTAAAGGCACAGTCAACTTAGTGTATGTTAACTTCTGACCCACTGGAATTGTGACACTGAATTATAAGTGAAATAATTGGCTGTAGTCAAAAATGCATGAAAATGAAATCTGAGCTAAGGTTGAATTAGCCCTATGCAATAGAGCTGCCTTGCTCAAGTGAATGATTTATGTCTTCTTCTCATGGTGGCAGGTAGTGGGTACTATATACAGTTGAAGTCGGAAGTTTACATACACCATAGCCAAATATAATTAAATTCAGTTTTTCACAATTCCTGACATTTAATCCTAGTAAAAATTCCCTGTCTTAGGTCAGTTAGGATCACCATTTTATTTTAAGAAATGTGAAATGTCAGAATAATTAGTAGAGAATTATTTCCACTTTTATTTCTTTCATCACATTCCCAGTCGGTCAGAAGTTTACATACACTCAATTAGTATTTGGTAGCATTGCCTTTAAATTGTTTATCTTGGGTCAAACATTTCGGGTAGCCTTCCAAAAGCCTCCCACAGTAAGTTGGGTGAATGTTGGCCCTTTCCTCCTGACAGAGCTGGTGTAACTGAGTCAGGTTTCTAGGCCTCCTTGCTCGCACACTCGTTTTCAATAGGGTTGAGGTCACGGCTTTGTGATGGTCACTCCAATACCTTGACATTGCTGTCCTTAAGCCATTTTGTCACAACTTTGGAAGTATGCTTGGGGTCATTGTCCATTTGGAAGACCCATTTGTGACCAAGCTTTAACTTCCTGACTGATGTCTTGAGATTTTGCTTCAATATATCCACATCATTTTCTTTCCTGATGATTCCATCTATTTTGTAATTTGCACTAGTCCCTCCTGCATCAAAGCACCCCCACAACATGATGCTGCCACCCCTGTGCTTCATGGTTGGGATGGTGTTCTTTGGCTTGCAAGCCTCCCCCTTTTTCCTCCACAAACATAACGATGGTCATTATGGACAAACAGTTCTATATTTGTTTCATCAGACCAGAGGACATTTCTCCAAAAAGTACAATATTTGTCCCCATGTGCCATTGCAAACCGTAGTCTGGCTTTTTTTATGGCGGTTTTGGAGCAGTGGCTTCTTCCTTGCTGAGTGGCTTTTCAGGTTATGTCGATATAGGACTAATTTTACTGTGGATATAGATACATTTTTACCTGTTTGCTCCAGCATCTTCACAAGGTCCTTTGTAGTTCTGGGATTGATTTGTACTTTTTGCACCGAAGTACGTTCATCTCTAGGAGACGGGACGTGTCTCCTTCCTGAGCGATATGACGGCTGCTTGGTTCCATGGTGTTTACACTTGCGTACTATTGTTTGTACAGATGAACGTGGTACCTTCAGGCGTTTGGAAATTGCTCCCAAGGATGAACCAGACTTGGGGGTCTAAAATGATTTTTCTGAGGTCTGGGCTGATTTCTTTTGATTTTCCCAAAATGCAAGCAAAGAGGCACTGAGTTTGAAGGTAGGCATTGAAATACATCCACAGGTACACCTCCAATTGACTCAAATTATGTCAATTATCAGAAGCTTCTAAAGCCATGTCATCATTTTCTGGAATTTGACAGCTGTTTAAAGGCACAGTCAACTTAGTGTATGTAAACTTCTGACCCACTGGAATTGTGACACTGAATTATAAGTGAAATAATTGGCTGTAAACAATTGTTGGAAAAATTACTTGTGTCATGCACACAGTAGATGTCCTAACCGACTTGCCAAAACTATAGTTTGTTAACAAGACATTTGTGGAGTGGTTGAAAAACAAGTTTTAATGACTCCAACCTAAGTGTATGTCAACTTCTGACTTCAACTTTGTGTGTTTGTATATATACACTGCTCAAAAAATTAAAGGGAACACTAAAATAACACATCCTAGATCTGAATGAATGAAATATTCTTGTTAAATACTTTTTTTCTTTACATAGTTGAATGTGCTGACAACAAAATCACACAAAATTATCAATGAAAATCAAATTTATCAACCCATGGAGGTCTGAATTTGGAGTCACACTCAAAATTAAAGTGGAAAACCACACTACAAGCTGATCCAACTTTGATGTAATGTCCATAAAACAAGTCAAAATGAGGCTCAGTAGTGTGTGTGGCCTCCGCGTGCCTGTATGACCTCCCTACAACGCCTGGGCATGCTCCTGACCTGGACTAAAGAATCCGCCAACTCCTGGACAGTCTGTGGTGCAACGTGGCGTTGGTGGATGGAGCGAGACATGATGTCCCAGATGTGCTCAATTGGATTCAGGTCTGGGGAACAGGGGGGCCAGTCCATAGCATCAATGCCTTCCTCTTGCAGGAACTGCTGACACACTCCAGCCACATGAGGTCTAGCATTGTCTTGCATTAGGAGGAACCCAGGGCCAACCGCACCAGCATATATATCACAAGGGGTCTGAGGATCTCATCTCGGTACCTAATGGCAGTCAAGCTACCTCTGGCGAGCACATGGAGGGCTGTGCGGCCCCCCCAAAGAAATGCCACCCCACACCATGACTGACCCACCGCCAAACCGGTCATGCTGGAGGATGTTGCAGGCAGCAGAACGTTCTCCACGGCGTCTCCAGACTCTGTCATGTGCTCAGTGTGAACCTGCTTTCATCTGTGAAGAGCACAGGGCGCCAGTGGCGAATTTGCCAATCTTGGTGTTCTCTGGCAAATGCCAAACGTCCTGCACGGTGTTGGGCGGTAAGCACAACCCCCACCTGTGGACGTCGGGCCCTCATACCACCCTCATGGAGTCTGTTTCTGACCCGTTTGAGCAGACACATGCACATTTGTGGCCTGCTGGAGGTCATTTTGCAGGGCATTGGCAGTGCTCCTCCTGCTCAGAGGTAGCGGTCCTGCTGCTGGGTTGTTGCCCTCCTACGGCCTCCTCCACGTCTCCTGATGTACTGGCCTGTCTCCTGGTAGCGCCTCCATGCTCTGGACACTACGCTGATAGACACAGCAAACCTTCTTGCCCCAGCTCGCATTGATGTTCCATCCTGGATGAGCTGCACTACCTGAGCCACTTGTGTGGGTTGTAGACTCCGTCTCATGCTACCACTAGAGTGAAAGCACCGCCAGCATTCAAAAGTGACCAAACGTTTTGAGAATGACACAAATATTAATTTTCACAAAGTTTGCTGCTTCAGTGTCTTTAGATTTTTTTGTCAGATGTTACTATGGAATACTGAAGTTTAATTTCAAGCATGTCATAGTGTCAAAGGCTTTTATTGACAATTACATGAAGTTGATGCAAAGAGTCAATATTTGCAGTGTTGACCCTTCTTTTTCAAGACCTCTACAATCCACCTTGGCATGCTGTCAATTACTTCTGGGCCACATCCTGACTGATGGCAGCCCAATCTTGCATAATCAATGCTTGGAGTTTATGAATTTGTGTGTTTTTATTTGTCCACCTGCCTCTTGAGGATTGACCACAAGTTCTCAATGGGATTAAGGTCTGGGGAGTTTCCTGGCCATGGATCCAAAATATTGATGTTTTGTTCCCCGAGCCACTTAGTTATCACTTTTGCCTTATGGCAAGGTCCATCATGCTGGAAAAGGCATTGTTCGTCACCAAACTGTTCCTGGATCGTTGGGAGAAGTTGCTCTCAGAGGATGTGGCTTATTCATGGCTGTGTTCTTAGGCAAAATTGTGAGTGAGCCCACTCCCTTGGCTGATAAGCAACCCCACACATGAATGGCCTCAGGATTCTTTACTGTTGGCATGACACAGGACTGATGGTAGCGCTCACCTTGTCTTCTCCGGACAAGCTTTTTTCCGGATGCCCCAAACAATCGGAACGTGGATTCATCAGAGAAAATGACTTTACCCAAGTCCTCAGCAGTCCAATCCCTGTACCTTTTGTAGAATATCAGTCTGTCCCTGATGGTTTTCCTTGTTGAGAAGTGGCTTCTTTGCTGTCCTTCTTGACACCAGGCCATCCTCCAAAAGTCTTTGCCTCACTGTGCATGCAAATGCACTCACACCTGCCTGCTGCCATTCCTAAGCAAGCTCTGTACTGGTGGTGCCCCGATTCCGCAGCTGAATCAACTTTCGGAGACGGTCCTGGTGCTTGCTGGTCTTTCTTGGGCGCCCTGAAGCCTTCTCACAACAATTGAACCGCTCTCCTTGAAGTTGTTGATGATCCGATAAATGGTTGATTTAGGTGCAATCTTACTGGCAGCAAATTCCAAATGCAGTGGAAATGTTATTTTGGGATTCAGTTAATTTGCATGGCAAAGAGGGACTTTGCAATTCATCTGATCACTTCAGAATATTCTGGAGGATATGCAAATTTCCATTATACAAACTGAGGCAGCAGACTTTGAAAATTAATATTTGTGTCATTTTAAAAACTTTTGGCTACGTGTGTGTGTATGTGTGTGCGTGCGTGTGTGTATAACATATAGAGTGATATTGGCACGCCTTGTTATTAGTATTGATGAGTGACATTTTGAAGTGTTAGTAGGTTTTCTGTCTCTTCTCCAGAGGTAGGTAATTCCCAGAATACCAAAGGAAGACTTCCTGTCAGTCAGGCTGATGCATGTAACATGTCAAGGTACTATACTATCCCTGCAATCACACAACTCCTGAACAGAATAGCTCTGCTCGAATGCTTGTAATGTGTCGCTGACTAACACGTGAAACACTGTCCAGTTTTTCTTAAACAAATTGTAGCTGAAAAGGCACAGTTACACTTAAAACATTAAACAATTATAATAATTGGGCAGTCTCCTGTCTCAATTCTATAGAAGGGGCCACATGCACTCCCAGCCAAAGAGAAGCGTCCATGTGCAGCCCATTTTCACAGCTTGGTTGAGGCTGTGAGGCAGGTATTTATATGTTTTGTTGATTCAAGGTTAGATCAGCAGTTTCCATGGCTCTGAGAAAGTGGGAAATCTCTGCTGTGCCTGGGGAATTCTGGGAATTGTAGCGATTGACCACTAGCCAGGGTGACACTCCCCTCTGGTCAAACAGCCTTATCTTTGATTGTTGCAGTGTGAACTCAGGCTTTCCACAACTCCCTGATTCTTCATTATCACCCAGTAGAAGATTAACCTCATAATCATGTACAAATATACAGTGCTACTACCACAGCCTTTCCTTGAACACAATGCTAATAACTAGAAATCACATGACTAACACTGTCAGAGTATGAAGGAATAGTTGTGCAAGACAAGTGCCATATACGGTACATTGTTAAACAATAATGCTTTTTGTGAGGCTTATTTCAGAAGCTAGGATTGTTTTCGTATGGCATTGCTTTCTTGTGAAATGAGGAGTACATAGCGTGCCATTGTTGTTGGGAAGATGACTTCCCAAAAACCAAGGATTCTTGAAACTGTTACAGGAATTTTCTGCTTCGACTGCTGGCCAAAAACAAGCCAGAGTCTGTAGTCTACTGTCATACATACAGCCCTGTTAGTACTGGCTAATTGTTTATTGATTGGACAACTACATTACTCTGTAATGACAGTGACACGTGTGTATGACAATACACTGAGCACAGCATCAGCAGGCCTGCTTAAACATAGGTCTGACATGAGGTGAGCATGGGGTGAGCACCTATTACTGATAACCACCAAGGTCTATTAGGGTTTGACATGGGTTTGTTACTGGTTAAGGTATTAAACATGCATGGCCTGTGAAACAGAAGAACATGAGAACAGACATTATCACCGTCATCCTCCATTTGGCATCGTCATCCAGTCTCGGTAACTCCAGAGCCGTTGGTTATGCACGTCACTGTTGCAGCAGAACAAAGCACTGACTGACAGTCCCCTTACCTCCACTGGATGGCTGCCATCTACTGTGCAAAGCCTTACTTACCTGCATATCCTGTACCTCTCATGCTAATATAGTGGCAGGAGCTCTATTTCCCGTAATATATTTACACAACAACAATGCCAGCAGAGACCTGGCAGGCATTGAATAGAGTTATAAGAAGCGGGTGGGAGTTGACAGACAATGTGGTGATTTATGTACCATGTCACTTTTTAAAGAGCTGTCACAATGACGGATAATTCCTCGTAACCCATCTGAACAAATATTACGAGATACAAGTTTGAACAGGCAAGTTCATCAGAAATGTGGTGGGGTTAGTTAAGTTTGAGATAACAAAATGGGAAAACGGCTGTGCCAGTCGTTATAAGCCATGCAACTATTTTGAGTGCAAAGATTTTTGAACCAACTGAGGAGATGTATTAATAAGTACTTTGTATTTATCTGCCATACGGTGTACCCCTTTGATAAAACACATTGTTAAAGGAGCTGCTGTAATCACTGCGTTTTGGAGTAATACGCTACCTCTCTCTGGCTGGATCCATCATAGAGACCCCATTAATAGCAAAATGAGCTGGAAGTTAGAAAGATTTGTCTTGATGCAGGACCAAAGTAAACACTAAGCCTTCGCCTCTCACTTCATGCCTCATCAGGCTTCATAAACCCACTTTGGATCACATTGCAGAAGAAAAAGGTTTGTATACCACTGTTGAGTTTCAGCCTAGACCTGACAGGTTTAGGTTAGTTAAACAACCACTGGAATGGACAGGTAACTGCCAAAATAATGGAAACACTTGAGGAAATGAGGGATACAAAGTGTATTGAAAGCAGGTGCTTCCACACGTGTGGTTCCTGAGTTAATTCAGCAATTAACATCACATCATGCTTAGGGTCATGTATAAAAATGCTGGCTAGACCATTATTTTGACTACTGTGGCTATGCCTCCATAGGATGACAATGCCCCCATCCACAGAGCTTGATTGGTCACTAAATGGTTTGATGAGCATGAAAACAATGTAAACCATACTATAACCGCCTCAGTTACCAGATCTCAACCCAAGTGAACACAGATTCTACCACCATCAACAAAACAGCAAATTATGGAATTTCTCGCAGAAGAATCCCTCCAATAGAGTTCCAGACACCTGTAGAACGTATGCCAAGCTGCATTGAAGCTGTTCTGGCTCGTGGTGGCCCAACGCCCTATTAAGACGCTTTATGTTGGTGTTTTCTTTATTTTGGCAGTTACCTGTATAGTTCATGCTACAGTGCATTTGAGATGTTCTTTCATGATGATGTGATTGCAGGGTATGGTCGAAAGATACAACATAAAGGTACACTACATTACCAAAATGATGTGGACACCTGCTTGTCTAACATCTCATTCCAAAATCATGGGCATTAATATGGAGTTGGTCCCACCTCTGCTGCTATAACAGCCTCTAGTCTTCTAGGAAGGATATCCACTAGATGTTGGAACATTGCTGCGGGGGCTTCCATTCAGCCACAAGAGCATTAGTGAGGTTGGGCAATGATGTTGGGGGATTAGGCCTGGCTTGCAGTCGGCGTTCCAATTCATCCCAAAGGTACTTGATGGGGTTGAGGTCAGGGCTCTGTGCAGGCCAATCAAGTTCTTCCACACCGATCTCGACAAACCATTTCCATATGGACCTCACTTTGTGCACGGGGGCATTGTCATGCTGAAACAGGAAAGGGCCTTCCCCAAACTGTTGCCACAAAGTTGGAAGCACAGTATTGCCAGGAATGTCATTGTATGCTGCAGCGTTAAGAATTCCCTTCAATGGAACTAAGGGGCCCGAAACATGAAAAACATCCGCAGACCATTATTCCTCCTCCACCAAACTTTACAGTTGGCACTATGCATTGGAGCAGGTAGCATTCTCCTGGCATCCGCCAAACCAAGATTCATCCATCAGACTGCCAGATGGTGAAGAGTGATTCATCACTCCAGAGAACACGTTTCTGCTGCTCCAGAGTCCAATGGCGGAGAGCTTTTCACCACTCCAGCCGATGCTTGGCATTGTGCATGGTGATCTTAGGTTTGTGTGCAGCTACTTGGACATGGAAACCCATTTCATAAAGCTTCCAACGAACAGTTCTTGTGCTGACGTTGCTTCCAAAGGCAGGTTGGAACTCAGCACTCGGCGGTCCCGCTCTGTGCGCTTGTGTGGCCTACTATTTTGCGGCTGAGACGTTGTTACTCCAGGACGTATCCACATCACAATAACAGCTGACCGGAACAGCTCTAGCAGGGCAGAAATTTGACGAACTTACTTGTTGGGAAGGTGACATCTTATGTTGAAAGTCACTGAGCTCTTCAGTAAGGCCATTCTACTGCCAATGTTTGTCTATGGAGATTGCATGGCTGTGTGCTCAATTGTCATCACCTGTCAGCAACAGGTGTGGCTGAAATAGCTAAATCTACTAATTTGAAGGGGTGTCCATGTTCTTTTGTACATACTGTATAGTGTACCTCAGACCTGTGTTCTGTCTGTCACACAGTAATAAACACATACATAAAAGAAAGAGCACTGACTGACAATAACAGCCCCCGTCTTCCATATACACACACACACACACACACACATCCAGATGCACACAGACACACAGGAATGTGGCCATCCTAATTCTGGGATATCAGTAATTATAGATTAGGTACAGCTGAAGCCGGAAGTTTACATACACTTAGGTTGGAGTCATTTAAACTCATTTTTCAACCACTCCACAAATTTCTTGTTAACAAACTATAGTTTTGGCAAGTCGGTTAGGACATCTACTTTGTGCATGACACAAGTCATTTTTCCAACAATTGTTTACAGACATATTATTTCACTTACATATCACTGTATCACAATTCCAGTGGGTCAGAAGTTTACATACACTAAGTTGACTGTGCCTTTAAACAGCTTGGAAAATTCCAGAAAATGATGTCATGGCTTTAGAAGCTTCTGATAGGCTAATTGACATCATTTGAGTCAATTGGAGGTGTACCTGTGGATGTATTTCAAGGCCTACCTTCACACCCAGTGCCTCCTCTTTTGTCTCCAAGAGATGAACGTACTTTGGTGTGAAAAGTACAAATCAATCCCAGAACAACAACAAAGGACCCTGTGAAGATGCTGGAGGAAAGAGGTACAAAAAAATATATATACACTGTAAAACTAGTCCTTTATCGACATAACCTGAAAGGCCACTCGGCAAGGAAGAAGCCACTGCTCCAAAACGTCCATTAAAAAGCCAGACTACGATTTGCAACTGCACATGTAGAAATGTCCTCTGTTCTGATGAAACAAATATATAACTGTTTGGCCATAATGACCATCGTTATGTTCGGAGGAAAAAGGGGGAGGCTTCAAAGCCGAAGAACACCATCCCAACCATGAAGCACGGGGCTTGCAGCATCATGTTGTGGGGTTGCTTTTCTGCAGGAGGTACTAGTGCACTTCACAAAATAGATGGCATCATGAGGAAAGAAAATTATGTGGATATATTGAATCTCAAGACATCAGTCAGGAAGTTAAAGCTTGGTCGCAAATAGGTCTTCCAAATGAACAAAGACCCCAAGCATACTTCCAAAGTTGTGACAAAATGGCTTAAGGACAACAAAGTCAAGGTATTGGAGTGGCCATCACAAAGCCCTGACCTCAATCCTATAGAAAATGTGTGTGCAGAACTGAAAAGGTGTGTACGAGCAAGAAGGCTTACAAACCTGACTCAGATACACCAGCTCTGTCAGGAGGAATGGGCCAAAATTCACCCAACTTATTGTGGGAAGCTTGTGGAAGGCTACCTGAAACATTTGACACCAAGTTAAACAATTTAAAGGCAATGCTACCAAATACTAATTGAGTGGATGTGAACTTCTGACCCACTGGGAATGTGATGAAAGAAATAAAAGCTAAAATAAATAATTATCTCTACTTATTTGACTTATTCTGACATTTCACATTATTAAAATTAAGTGGTGATCCTAACTGACCTAAGACAGGGATTTTTTTTTAAAACTGAGTTTAAATATATTAGGCTATGGTGTATGTAAACTTCCGACTTCAACTGTAGGTAAAGCATTTCATGATGACAGAGTTGGGTGCCACGGGTTGGTAGTCATTTATTTCAGTTATCTTTCCTTTCTTGGGTACAGGAACAATGGTTGCCAAATTGAATCCTGTGGGGACAGCAGACTGGGATAGGGAACGATTGAATATGTCCGTAAACACACCAGCCAGCTGGTCTGCACATGCTCTTAGGACGCGGCACGGGATGCCGTCTGGGCCAGCAGCCTTGTGAGGGTTAACACGTTTAAATGTTTTACTCTTGTCGGCCACGGAGAAAGGGGGGTGGGGTGCAGTCCTTGTAAGCGGGGGGCCACGACAGTGGCACTGTATTATCCTCAAAGCAGGCAAAGAAGATTTTTAGTTTGTCTGGAAGCGCAATGTCAGTGTCCGTGACGTGGCTGGTTTTCTTTTTGTAGTCAGTGATTTCCTGTACACCCTGCCACATATGTTTCGTGTCTGAGCCTTTGAATTGTGACTCCACTTTGTCCCTGGCATTTAGCTTGTTTGATTGCCTTACAGAGGGAATACACTGTTTAAATGCAGCCATATTCCGAGACCTCTTTCTGTGGTTAAATGCGGTGGTTTGCGCATTCAGTTTTGCGTGAATGCCGCCATCCATCCACGGTTTCTGATTAGGGTAGGTTTTAATAGTCACAGTGGGTGTCACGAACATCGTTGGAAGCATACTCGGACCAACGTGCAACGTGATCTGGGTTCCACATCTTTTTTATTGAAGTAAGTGAACCGCACAACAAAACAATTAAGAAACAACAAAATGTGACTAAATGGTGCACATGCACAAAACACAAAATATTATACCACACAGATAGGAAAAATGCTACCTAAATATGAGCCCCAATTAGAGACAACGATTACCAGCTGCCTCTAATTGGGAATCATACAAATCACCAACATAGAAAAATGTAACTAGAACCCCACATAGAAATATTAAACTAGACTACTCCCTAGTCACGCCCTGACCTACTCCACCATAGAGAAACAAGGGCTCTCTATGGTCAGGACGTGACAGTGGGGACAACATCTCCAATGCACTTCCTTATAAACTCACTCACTGAGTCAGCTCATAGATCGATGTTGTTTTCTGAGGCTGACCGGAACATATCCCAGTCTGCGTGATCAAAACAATCTTGAAACATGGATTCCGATTGGTCAAACCAGCGTTGAATGGTTCTCGTCACTGGTTTGAAACTGTTTGAGTTTCTGCCTATAAGACAGCAGGAGCAAGATGGCGTCGTGTTCGGATTTGCCGAAGGGAGGGTGGGGTAGGGCTTTGTATTCATCGCGGGAGTTAGAGTAGCAGTGATCGAGTGTATTACCCCCGTGAGTACTGCAATCAATATGCTGATAGAATTTAGGTAGCCTTGTTCTCAAATTTGCTTTGTTAAAATCCCCAGCTACAATAAATGCAGCCTCAGGATATATGGTTTCCAGTTTACATAGAATCCAGTGAAGTTCCTTGATGTCCGTTGTGGTGTCTGCTTGGGGGGAATGTACTGTACACAGCTAACATGGCCGGCATTTGATTTGGTAAGAATTCTAGGACAGGTGAGCAGAAGGACTTGTGTATGTTGTTTTGATTACACCATGAGTCGTTAATTATGAAGCATACACCCCCGCCCTTCCTCTTCCCAGAGATGTGTTTATCTCTGTCGGCGCGATGCAAGGAGAAGCCCGGTGGCATGGAGAAGCCCGGTGGCTATTCCGACAATGTATCCCGAGAGAGCCATGTTTCCGTGAAACAGAGAATGTTACAATCTCTGATGTCTCTCTGGAAGGCAACCCTTGCTTGAACTTCGTCTACCTTGTTGTCAAGAGACTGGAGTAGTATACTCGGGAGCGGTGGGCAATGTGCACGTCTACAGAGCCTGACCAGGAGACTGCTCCGTCTGCGCCTTCTGCGGCGCCGTTGTTTTGGGTCGGCTTCTGGGATTAGATCCATTGTCCTGGGTGGTGGTCCAAACAAAGGATCCTCTTTGGGAAAGTTGTATTCCTGGTCATAATGTTGGTAAGTTGACATCTCTCTTATATCCAATAGTTTTTCCCAGCTGTATGTAATAAGACTTAAGAGTTCCTGGGGTAACAATGTAAGAAATTATACATAAAAAAAACAAAATACTGCATAGTTTCCTAAGGACTCGAAGCGAGGCGACCATGTCTGTCGGTGCCATTGACGATTTCATTAAAGTGTGTGTGTTTGTATGTGCTTGAGTGCCTGTTTGGTTGTTAAGGGTTAATGTAATCCGTCCTTAAATACTGCATCTGTGTGTGTGTATTGGGGAAATGTGGGTGGTGGTGGTGTTTTTATAACACCCCACCACCCACATGTATGGCTTTCAGAGGAGCACTTCAATATTTCATAAAATTAGCTCTTAAAAACGTAACCAGGTGCCCTGGAGCCAGACGACTTTACTGGGCTCACATCAAATTCAGTAGACTGACTGGAAGGAAGCTGAGTGAGGTGGGAGGTGTAGTGTTGTGTTTGTGTGGGCGGGTGTTAAAATGGATGGTTTGGGGAGATGGGCAGTATGCGTGAGATGTTTTAGTTATGGCCGATTTGTAGGAAAGTGGTTAGCTTGGGAACTGTGTAAATGTACAGAGCATGCTATCACTACAGGTTTATGGGAGAGTATAGAACTGAATACCAATCACACCCACACACACAAATCACCTCTTGTTGTCTCGGTGGAACTGCCAGGGTGGGTCTTCTTGATAAGTCTGCTGTGACGTAACTGATGCCTTGACCTTTCGGCGTGGCTCCATTAGGGCGGGCGGACGGACAGATGGCCAGGCCCGGCTGTTCTCTTCCCCCCTCCTGCTCTGGTGATGACTGCACTGCTTCTGTTTACCACTGGGAGCAGAATGGTGGTGATTGTCCAGCATCCCTGTGGTGCCCTGTCTGTCAATAACACAGCACACCCCTAGAAGCTGGGTCAGTCAGCAATCCTCCCCCTGAGCTTAGTGGGACGCTGGCTAACCTTTACACTGAGCTTCATTCAGTCACACAAGAGACTATGCATAGACACACTCAGGCTTTAATGGGCCCTGAACCTGCTGTCACTCTAAGTGAATCATTGCTGTGGTAAATAATAGTATTGCTGTAAGCAAAATGTTATAAGGCTAAATCAAATGCGACTTTACACATTGATTGAGGTGCTACAGAGCTCTGTTTTGTGTTGACGTAGCCTTCCCTGTTACTGTTTACAGAGTTGCCAGTTAACATGGGACTAGAATATTATCATCTAAGAAGGATGCTCCCTCCCTCTCTTTCTCCAAGCTTGAATCTCAATTTAGAGATGGCTACAGTATCCAATCTTTTATTTCTCAGAAGAACAATATTGACAAACCCTCAGGGATAGTGCTCAGTGGTGTTCGTGGCAGTAGCCATACACTGTTAATATTTTTCTTCCTCCACAAGGTAGGGCTCCTTTCAAAACCAGCCAGCCCTGAAGAATGCGGTTTATTCTGTGCCTTTTACGCTCACTGGAGCCAGCATCAAATCAAATCAAATGTTATTTAAGTGTTAATGTAATCCGTTATGAAATACTGTGTCTGTGTGTATTGGAGAAACTTAGAGGGTTTTCATTGAGCCTCTCCATTCCGCTCTGCCCTCAACACTCCCTGGGCATGCTCCTTTATTTGTCCAGTTAGCTGCTTAGGGTAAAATGGTTAGTCACTACTACCTACAGTGCTGTTGGCGTTTATTTATTTACTGTTTTGAACTGTTTTATTTATCTTGATAGAGCAGATGTCACCTAGTAAAAACACTAAAAACTCTCAACGACCATTTCAACTTTGGATGCTTTAGGGAAATGGTCAGATAATGGTTTTGATGGTGTGTTAAAATGAATTATTTATCTAAATCCATTATTTTTGTTCCTTGGGAATTGGACACTTAGCATAGAAATACGTAGTACAGAGAGTGATTTAGGAGGGTTAATGCCATTCATTTATTTCAGCACTGTCACATAATTCCAAAGCTTTTACCCTCTTAGGATTCAAGTAATGACCTACTTCAGGCCAGGATACCAGACAAGTGGACCTTCATTACATAAGCATAAACATGACATACTGCAGCACCTTGGAAAATGTATCAACATGTTCCCGAACTAAGGCAAACTGTCCACAAAGCCAGGTCTGAAGCGATGCTTATGCAAGTATCATGAAGGCCTAATGCGTGGGCTTCAACCTTCATCCTACGGAGATATTCCTTTCCAATGCATGATTTAAACTCCAATAAATAATCCTCAAAGCCGTACAAATCTAAATGGCAGTGTTCAAATACAAGATTGGAATGGCAGCAGCAGCAGATAATTCTACTTTGTCATAGCATACATACGCAGTAGTTGGACTACTACATTACAAGAGAAAATGTACTTATGGCTGAATGTACAGGCCAGATACTGGGTTAGTGTCCATTACAATATCATAATCATCAAAAATATATGGATCTTGAACAAGTGAGTGGAAAAACTGAAAATAGCTTAGAGGGTACAGGAATAAATACAGCTTTTTAATGCATAATAATATGTCATTATACTTGTATGTATGGCATGTCTTAATATATGATATTATGTATGCGGATAGCTGTTATTCCTGTTTGGTACATGTGCTGATCTGGAGCAGTTGCACGGTCAGTCCTATACACTCATTAACCAATATTTGAAGGGGCTTCAAAATCTCCCTAAATGACAGATACTATTTTATGATCAACAAGTATGATGCCAAGTGATACAAAACAGTGTTACCATACAGAAGCTGATCCAAATATGATGCTTTACCCAATAGCAGGATATGTGATAGCATAAGACAGCCTATCATTGTCATTCTAATCCAATTGAATTGATCATACAGAGGTTTGTAAGACTGTAGCATGACAAATTGACTGTATATCGTAGTTATCGTTTCGGGGAATGTGTGCCTACCAGGATACCCTGAGTCTTCAAAGCATCTGTGAATTGTTGGCTTGTGTTGAAAATGGGCTGTTGTTTTTTATCCTGTGTTTCAGGAGTATCTATAACCAGTGGATTGTCAGCTTGTGTTGTCAGGTTGTTTATCATTTTACCCTCAGTAAGTACTTGTAGGTCATTGATTGTTGTTGTCAGTGGGTCGTTAACTGTTGGTGTTTGTTGGTCGTTGAATGTTGCTGTCAGTTGGTCATTGATCTATGGTGTGAAGCAGGAGATCTGTTGATGGCTTATTCTGTCCAGTCTCTGAGTGGTACAGTATTCCCCTACAGTGCAATGGTACCGGCTCTCCACCTGTCCTACACAGGGACTTCCAGGGGTGGCCTTCTCTCTATGGTGGGGCCCGGCCCAGGCGAGGTGAGGTCGTTGGGGCTATAGGGGCAGACGGATATGCATTGCAGAGCTGTTGGGCCGGGCAGCGAGGATGTAGATGGCACTCTCCCTCAGGAAGTCATCCCAGCTCACTGGTCTGGTGATGGGAACAGAGAAGCGGTTAGGGAGCCATATCCTCTAAACTGAGGTCAACTAAGGACAGACACACACACACACACACACACACACACTCAAGCACGTATATGCCTGCAAACACACAATTATATTTATTATATACCTGTCATCTTTCTGAGTGCTTCTCTCACTGCTGGAGCTGGCTGGGCTGCTGTCAGATATTGGTCCAACATGGCTAATACTGCAGCAGGAAAATAACACACAAGACAGACAGATTCACTATACGCTACAATAGGTGGCATTGAGTTTCCATGTCTGCCAAGGACAAGACACCCTTTAGCTTTGAAAAGCAATTTGTTTAATCTGTGAAGAGGTCAGGTAGAAATCTAATGCAAAACCACATTGAAAATATCTCAGTGGGTTATTGAGACCAAATGGCTTTCTTCCAGGCCACAGCCCAACTCATGAATTATTAACGATAGAGGAAGAGACAGGCTCACGGTTTGCTCTGCATGTAAACCTCTTCTATGAAAGATGAATACTTGAACACTTTCTGCTACATCCTCAGTCTTGTTGCACTCTCTGGCTTAATATTATGTATATATTATACACTGTGAGTAATCTCTATGAGCACCTTGTTGTCTTGTCTGACCTAAGAGGTGAAATAGAATGCATGCTCGGTCCTTGGCGTAGGGACCAGACGCTTTCACATCCACTTGGCCCCCCGTGTCTTCTTAAAGCTGACGAGGGAAGCCTTCTAGAGCTTCTCACAGGAGAACAAAAGTTTGCCCTTTGAACCCTCTAATGAGAGGACTGGATATTTCTTATCCACAGCTCAAACCAACATGGAGTCATCATATGAAGGGCTCTTTGTGTATAAGCAAGACATCTCAATTGTTCTTTGACTTTTAGAGATCCCACCTGTAGTGTTTGCTCTATGATTCCAGTATTCCTCAGATGGACTTTATCCTGGCCTTGGTGAGAGGGTGTGAAATTATGGGTGGAACTTCAAAAAGGAATAGGTCGTGTGAGATTACTTGTGGATTGAGGGCTTGGAGAAGCTAAAGAGAAGACAAAATACTGATAACCCATGCAGTGCTTTGTCACTTACCCACAATTCACAGGAGAACACAATCCAATGAGTCTGAAGGATGGGACATAAGGTGATAAGGCAGATGGAATGGTATGACATGACATATAACAATGGAGGTCAATACAGGGTAGTCCATTCACACAGTCACATGCATGCACGCACACACTGACTCAATCAGTGAATGATTGTGAATGAATCAGTACCTGAGAGAAAGTCTCCAATCACAGACAGTGCAATTATCCACACTGAGATGAGGAGCGGTGAGATGAAGAGAGGTGCGTGATAGAAATAAACCTAGCTAAAGTTAATTGTTCCATTCAGCTCAGAGCAGCCAATAACTAATGGAGTCAATGGGACTCCAAGATCTGGGTCTGACACCAATGATAAACATAAATATTCTACACAAGGAGGGTTCAGTGTTTAATGAATAAGAATCAACTTTGTGCAGGTTGGCATTTATTGTCATGAATCTTGAACTGAAGGCAGCTCTGCAGAGTGGTCACTAGCTAGCACAGCCACAAAGTCATACAAATCTAAACTTAACCTTAACCCTGACATTAACCGCACTGCTAACCCTAACCTTAAACTAATACCAAACACTCAGTTCTGCCTCCAGGGCAATATTCTTGACAGTTTGGCGTATGCATGACTTTCTCCATCAGAATTGTCATCAAACCCTCTATTTCAATGATTTATTTTCCCTATCCGTGCACCTGCATGCAAAGCAGAAAAGTAAATTCATCGGCTGCAACAGGGGAAATGAAACCCCAGTAGTAAGCTTTATTTCACACCTCTCAGGCACAGTCAATGACGTTTCTGCATCTCATGCCTCGTTAAATTAAGCATCTCTTTGTTAAGTGTTATTAGTTCTAGAGTATGAAGCGGATTAAAGAGGCTTGAGGAATTTTTCACATTACCTTGTACTGATTGAGTTCTATTTTCCCCTTGAGTAGAAGCTCCTGACTGTGAGTCTGTGACAGACGTTTAATTAACTTCTCAACCTCATCTCCTGTGGATGGATGGTTATGGGCTCAACAGTGTTGTGCTCACCTCACATTGCAGGACTGGGACTCCTTGCTGAGCTTCTGAAACCAGGACTGCTGGGCCCAGCGGGTCTCTGCTCCTGTGACCACACTGTCTTTATCCAGGTCCAAACCCATGAACACTGACCGCACATGGTCCCGCTCCTTAGCACTCAACAGCCGCACCAAGGAGTTCTGGGAACAAAGGCATCCAGAGGATGAGAGTTTGTGTGTGTGTGTTGGAGTGTGTGTATGGGTCTATATGCACGTGTGTCAATGTGTAACACACCACACTTGAATGCCACAGATTTAGTGGGTTCTGATGGATTCTGGTACCTCTGTGCGGAACTTCTTGAGCACTTCCAGGGACTCGTGGTAGAGGAAGTCAGACCACTCGATCTGGCCCCTCTTCTCCGGGTCCAGGGCAGCGAATTGGGCCAACACCTCCTCCTCCTGTTCATCAGAGAGGTCCTTCTCAAACAGTTGCTTGGACACAAAGTGGCGGTACTGCAGCAGCTCATCTGACACCAGGCACGACTCTATACAGCAAGAGCAGTTCATCACAACACCCATAAATTAATCTCCCTAAGCAGTGATCCAGATGCAATTAGTTTATGATTATTATTAATTTCACAAATTCCGAGAACGCCTGTCATTTATATCACACATTGCGATGGAAACCAGGCTGAAGCACAATGTGCAGTTTTATAGAAACC